>NC_037668.1:154001879-154013441 GCF_003255815.1 Theropithecus gelada | reverse complement strand
TTTTTTTTTTTTTTTTTTTTTTGAGACGGAGTCTCGCTCTGTCACCCAGGCTGGAGTGCAGTGGCCGGATCTCAGCTCACTGCAAGCTCCGCCTCCCAGGTTTACACCATTCTCCTGCCTCAGCCTCCCGAGTAGCTGGGACTGCAGGCGCCCGCCACCTCACCCGGCTAGTTTTTTGTATTTTTTAGTAGAGACGGGGTTTCACAGGGTTAGCCAGGATGGTCTCGATCTCCTGACCTTGTGATCCGCCCGTCTCGGCCTCCCAAAGTGCTGGGATTACAGGCTTGAGCCACCGCACCCGGCCGGCTCCTTCTAACTGAGATGTCACCACTGGACAAAGGAAAGGGAAGATTAAGAGAGGGAGGGGCTAGGCATTGTGGCTCAACCCTGTAATCCCAGTACTTTGGGAGGCCAAGATAGAAGGATTACTTGAGCCTAGGAGTTTGAGATCAGCTGGGCAACATGGAGAAACCACATCTCTACAAAAATTAGCTGGGCATGGCGGTGCACGCCTATAGTCCCAGCTACTTGGGAGGCTGAGGTAGGAAGATTACTTGAGTCCAGGAGGTTGAGGCTGCAGTCAGCCAAGATCATGCCACTGCACTCCAGCCTGGGAGACAGAACAAGACTGTCTCAAAAAAAAAAAAAAAAAAAGAAAGAAAGAAAGAAAATGAGAGGAATGACCTCCAATGCCCTGATGGGGAGAGAGGAGGTAACAGCGCAGCCTACTGAGTTTCCGCTGCTGAGCTGATTGGCAAATTTTGACCTTGGCCTTGGCAGACATGCCTGCTGTGGGCAGTGGGGCCTGTGGACAGAGGAGGGCAGGAACAATAGTTTATAGCTTTGTTTTACCGGAGGAAGCAGCAATGGGCCCAGTTCCCGGAGACTGTCCAGTGAGCTAATAGCTGGGGCACATTGTTGGCTTCAGGGGAAAAGCACAACAGAGGTCTCTGTGTGGGCCCACCACAGAAACCACCGATAGTGCTCCATGTACAGCTCCACAACCACATTCTCGCCCGAGCTCCACACAGTCCCCCGGGGCCTTGCTCAGAAAGGCCACTGCCAAGCGATGCATCTAAGCGCGGTGTGCTTTCGAGGCTTAGAAATTCATGGTGGCAGCTCTGCCACCTGTAGCCAGGCCTGTGGCTGTAGAGGCCTAGAAAGGAGAGGGTGCCCACTAGGCTGGGGTGGGAAGGCTATGAGTAAGGGTGAGTCAGGAGTCAATGTTGGAGGAGCTGCTGCAGGCTGCGGTGGGATCAAAGTTACCGTAGCCTCCCCATCCCCCACCTGGCTGCTGGTCAGTAGAGGCTAAAGGAGGGTACACGACATCGCCTTCCTGTTCCTCCTCCCATGGAATTCCCCTCAGCAAGGGCCACCAACAGCACAGCCACCCCGTGCAGGGGACACTGCCAGACAAAAACGCTAATGGCTGCAAGCAGAAGGTGCTGCCAGTGGAGTCTTGTGCCAAGATAGGTACTGACAGCCAAGGTACCCTTGGGTCACACCCTGTGCAGTGGGGATTGTGGGTTTACCATCCCAAGCTGTGAGTTTTCTGTGGTTTTCCCTAAGAAACCACAGGTTCTGTTACAGGCCTGGGATTTTTCCCCTGCTGCTGCAGAGTCATGCGTCAGAGGGGGTTCTCTGAAAGCCCTCTCTTCCACCCCACCCAGAGGGAGCCACATGGCCTGGTCCCGGAGGAAGACAGTGAGGCGGCAGCCTTCGTGGGGCTGTGCTCCGAGGTGCGGGCCCGTATCAGCAGCTGGGCAGGAGAGAAGGTCCCTGCTGGCAGCTCACTCAGCCCCACAGCTCCTCTTTCCCCACGGGGAATGCAGCCAAGGCCACAGGCCTGTGCCTGGCTGGAGAACGCTCAGTGCTGGCAGCATGCTTGAGAAGCTTGGGCTGTTCCCCTCACCTCTATCTTGGGAAGGTTCCAGGGGAAGCTGTCTCTGGGGGAACGGCTCCACAGACTGTGCAGTCGGGTTCTGGAGGTGCAGAGCTCAGCCACTGGGAGCTGGTGTCTCAGCCCAGCCACTTCCTATGTGTGAAACTTGGGTGAGCCACCTGGCCTCATCAGGTCCCAGCTTTGCCAGCTGTGGATTGGGGGATGTCAGCCTGCAAGGATGAACTAAAACCAACCTATAAAGCAGCCCTTAGTGCCTTGGCAGCACATAGGGAGGGGCAGGAGGAGGGAGATGAAGAGATGAACTCAGGTCAGGAGGTCAGTGGGTGGAGACTACAGCCAGAAGGAGCTGTAGGAGAGACCATGAGCAGGAGAATGCAAGAACCGGGAGATGTAGAGTGCACGGGAAGGGAGGCAGATGGGACGATCCTTCACGGCAGTCATCATTCATTCATTCAGTCATTTAACACATACGTAGTGAGTGCCAGCTGTGCAGCAGGCCATCTGGCAGGCTCTGGACACTTGATTGAATGAGATAGTGTCCCTGCCCTTGGAGCCAAGGGCTCTGTGATTCACTGGACCCATAGAAGATGGGTAGCTCTTGCTTCTGGGTCCCTTTGCCACCTACGCACATATCCAGAGGAGACTATTCCTCTGGCATCAATAAATGGAAAACGATTTCACTAAAAAACTGTCATTACCGCAACCTCTCCAGTGTCAATGCTTACTCCATGGGCAGCTCCCACGGCAGGGCGAGAGTGAGGGGGCAAGACCACAGGCAGCGTGGCCCCCAGGGCTGCCAACCCTTGTCCCTGGAAAGCCTTGTCTCTACTCATAAGGATCTGCTCTTCTCCTGGTTACCCAACTCCCACCCTAAAATGCCTAGGGCCACAGACTGGAGAGCGGAGAGGAAACCCTCAGAGATCTAGGAATGTGGCAGGAGAAAGAGCCGAAAGCTTGGAGACAAAGGCAGCACGGAAGATTGGGGAGAACTCTGGAGACCAAGACAAGGGTTCTTGGTTGAAATCTGGGCTCTGACACTGACAAGCTGTGTGACCCTGAGTGTATATACTCTCTGAGCCTCAATTACTTCACTGTCAGATGAGGATCACATCTCCCATGGTAGCTGGAGGAGCTGAAATGTCTGTTAGTGTGCAAACCCCAGCGTCAGAATCCAGCTCTTTACAAGCAGATCAAGGGAAAGAAATCTGTATCTTCCTCCCTGAAGGCACATGCACGATTAGCTGCTGCCACAGGCATTCAGGAGCCCATTTCCAGGGTGCTTCACCACTGCCGGGCCTAGTAGCCTGGGCTTCCATACTGTAGTCAAAACGGCTGGCCTCAAGAGTTTCGAGACCAGCCTGGGCAACAGAGTGAAACCTCATCCCTACAAAAAATTTAAAAATTACCCAGGCGAGGTCACATGCCTGTGGTCCTAGCTTTTAGGAGCAGGGAGGCTGAGCTAGGAGAGTCACTTGAGCCCAGGAAGTCGAAGCTGCAGTGAGCTAGGATGGCACCACACCACTGCACTCTGGCCTGGGCGACAGAGCAAGACTGTCTCAAAATAAATAATAATTATAAGAAGGCTGACTTAGTTTTTTGTGAGAGTGATTACCACCCTCCCCCAGGCCGCTGAACTTGCATAAAAGAATGGGTTAATATTTTGCCCCCAGGGACTTTAAATCTGCACAACCCTTTTTAGTTTCAAGGTCTTTTCTCATTCACTACCAACACCACAGAGTAGATAGGGTAGGTATTAGGAAACCCATTATACAGATGAGGAAACAGAGGCCCAGAGTTGTTAGATAGCCCCAGGGTCACTCAGCTGGGAAGATCCCCAGAGTTGCCATTCGGTTCAGAGCATTTTCTACCAAATGGTGTCATAGCTTGGAGGGGGACTTACATGTATGAACCTCTAGCTCATCCATCAGCTGAGGCAGATGGGGACATGTGAGAGCCCTGGGGAGGCTTATAATTTGGTTCTCCATCTCTGCATATCCACACAGCATTTATTCAGAGTATATGGAAACCCAATTTTTCCTTTTTTTTTTTTTTTTTTTTTTTGAGGCAAAGTCTGGCTCTGTCCCCCAGACTGGAGTACAATGGTGCAATCTCGGCTCACTACAACCTCTGCCTCCCAGGTTCAAGCGATTCTCCTGCCTCAGCCTTCCGAATAGCGGGGATTACAGGCGCCTGCCACCACACCCGGCTAATTTTTGTATTTTCAGTAATACAAATTTTGTATTTCAGTAGAGACGGGGTTTCACTATGTTGGTCAGGCTGGTCTCAAACTGCTGACCTCATGATCTGCCTACCTCAGCCTTCCAAAGTGCTGGGATTACAGGCGTGAGCCACTGTGTCTGGCCAATAAAAGTCTTTCTTTAAAGGTCAAAATAAGAGATTTATGACATACTTTGGATATAACAAAACATTTTAACCTAACCAAATTTGTATTTCTTTTCTGTTTTTCCACCACTCATAAGATTAGTCACTCACACACATCAGGAAAGAAGTAACTCGCACAGATAGAATTACAAAATCTTGCTTTAAAATTGCTGTAAAACATACTTTAAATTTTTTTTCCAGCATTCACATCAGTAGAATAATTCCCACTTTCCTGTGGTTCTGTTCATTTTTGTTTTCTTCTGTAATTTTTGAAACTGGGCGGCTTCTCGGGAGATGCATCAATTAGGTGCCTCATAGCTGTAAGAGACCTAAACCTCAATACAACAATGAAGAAACTCATTGCTTCACAGATCCGCAAATCCGGAGGTTCCTGGATTGCCAGCTTCAAAGCAGCTCAGTCCAGTGGCCCAGCGATCCATGCAGCCATGTTTTCCTTCAAGCCTTGCTTCAAGCTGGCTCATCTCAGAGGAGCAGAATTAAAATTAAAAACAGAATTAAACAGAATTTAGGCTGCAGTGACCAGCCTAAAAAGGTGGAGGTGATGCCCATGTCCATTGATAGACGAATGTATAAACAACATGTGATGTATATGGCCAGGTGTGAGGTGTGCGCCTGAAGTCCCTGCTGCTCCAGAGGCTGAGGCAGGAAGATTGCTTGTGCCAGGAGTTCAAGACCAGCCTGGGCAACATGGCGAGACCATCTCAAAAAACAAAAAGAGGTTAAATGATAAATTTTATGTTACAAATATGTTACCGCAATTTAAAAAAAAATGGCTATAGTAGCCCCAGAATTGCCACCATATCCCCTTGAAGAGAAAGACTCCCTTTCAAGGGAAAGGACACTTCTTTTCCAGATACTACTAACAAACCAGCCCTCTCAATAGCGTCACATTCTCTCACTCCTGAAACATCCCTGTGGCCAGGAAGCATGCTCTGCACTCCTGGGCTTAGGCCCGGATTCCTGCCCCAATCACTGTGACAAAAGGCCTGTGATGACCCATCAGGCCAACCCCAATGGAGGAGTAGAGTCAGCTGGGTGCAGTGGCTCACGCCTGTAATCCCTGTACTTTGGGAGGCCGAGGTGGGAGAATCATGAGTTCAGGAGTCCAACACCAGCCTGGCCAACGTAGTGAAACCCCGCCTCTGCTAAAATACAAAAAATCAGCTGGGCATGGTGGTGGCCTCCTGTAATCCCAGCTACTCGGGATGCTGAGGCAGGAGACTCACTTGAACCCAGGAGGCAGAGGTTGCAGTGAGCCGAGATCGCGTCACTGCATTCCAGCCCAGGACAGTGCGAGACTCCACCTCAAAAAACAAACAAACAAAAAAAGAGTAGAGTCAACCTCCCCTGCACCATCTGGGACAGGGGCTCTGTGGGGAGGCAGAGGAGCATAGGGGTAGGGGAGCAGGGCAGAGTGGACACCTGCACAAAAAATGGAGGCAGTGAGAAGGGGCAGGGACAATGGAAGCTGGTGGGGAAGCAGAGACTGTGGGCCATGTGCCAACATCCGTTCTTTCCTCTTCCTGGACACACCACCAGACCACATCTCCCAGCCTCCTTTGCAATGGAAGGGACCTGGATCCCTAAACAACTGTGCCCAAAACTAGGGCCACTCACTCCACCATTGTTACATGGAAGAGAAATTATCATCTTTAAGCTGCAGCAGGGGTGGGCAAACACTCGTGCCGCCTATTTTCGTAAATAGTATTTTATTGGAATACATCCACAATCATTCATCTACATATTGTCCATGACTGCCTTCACTCTGCAAGGATCGAGTGGAGCAGTTGAAGCAGAGAACATATGACCTGTGAAACCTGAACTATTTACTCTCTGGTCCCTTAGAGAAAGTTTGCTGGTCCCTGCCCTACATCAATGTTGGATCTCTTTGTTACCGCAGCCTAGCCCTCCCTTGGCTAATGCAGTACACAACCAACACTGCTCACAACAGGAGATACATCGAAGTGGTTTTGTTTTCTTTTAATTTTTTTTTAAGACAGTCTTGCTTTGTCACCCAGGCTGGAGTGCAGTGGCGCAATCTCGGCTCACTACAACCTCCACCTCCTGGGTTCAAGTGATTCTCCAGCTTCAGCCTCCTGAGTAGCTGGGACTACAGGCATGCACCACCGCATCCGGCTAATTTTTGTATTTTCAGTAGAGATGGGATTTCACCATGCTGGCCAGACCGGTCTCTGGCTCCTGACCTCAGGTGATCCGCCTGCCTTGGCCTCCCAAAATGCTGGGATTACAGGTGTGAGCCACTGTGCCCAGCCTTAATTTTTTTTTTAGAGACAGAGTCTCACTCTGTCACCCAGCCTGGTGCAATTATATCTTGTGGCGGTCTCCAATTCCTGGACTCAAGCGATCCTCCTACCTCACCCTCTTGAGGAGCTGGGAGTACAGGTGCACGTCACTCTGCCCGGCTAATATTATTTTTATTTTTTGTAGAGACAGGATGCATAGGGAAAGCTCTCTGTGTGTTTTTCATCAACTGTCACACCACAACAATCATCAACACGGAAGACGTCTGTGACCAAATGTGTGGGAGTTCTCCCCATACACCAAGCAGCAGACACCAGCCGGTGTCCTCTAATTCTGTCCCAACACTATCTATCTGGAGACAGTGTCAGGCCCCACAGGTTGAGGGCTCAGACCCCCAAGACTGCCCCCTCACCCCGCCCCACACAGTAGTTGCAAGTCCAGGCCTCTAGAGCTTTTGACTGACCAGCTTCAAGTTGGGCTTCCCATGGCCCCCTCTTTGGGTTCGATTAATTTGCTGGAGCGGCTGACAGAACTCAGGGAAACACTTATTACATGTACTGGTTTATTACAAAGGATATTGCAAAGGATACAGGTGAAGAGGCATGTAAGGCAGGGTATGAGGGACGGGGTGCGAAGCTGTCACTCCAGGAACCTCCCTGTGTTCAGCTATCTGGATGGAAGCTCCCTGAGCCCTGTCCTCTTGAGCTTTTATGGAAGCTTCTTGACAACAGCATTCTTTCCCCCAGGGCATAGGGTGGGACCCTCTCATGGGACAGTCTTAAAATCCACAGTCAGAAAGGCGAGGGAATGTTAGTGAAAAGAGGGTGGGAGAAGGTCAGATGCTGCCCCTGAGACCTAATGCACCCAACATCTAACAAAAGACTGAAACAAGGGCTGTGGGAGTTATGAGCCAGGAACCCTCCTGGACAAAACCCAATCTATTTCATAACACCACACTGGGTGTCCCAGTGTTGCCTAGGCTGGTCTCAAACTGGCCTCCAGCTATAGTGTGGGGATTACAGGCATTAGCCACGGAACCCAACCTATCAAAGTGTTTGTTTGTTTTTTAATTGAGACAGAGTCTCGCTCTGTCACCCAGGCTGGAGTGCAGTGACTCGATCTCAGCTCACTGCAAGCTCCGCCTCCTGGGGTCACGCCATTCTCCTGCCTCAGCCTCCCGAGTAGCTGGGACTACAGGTGCCTACCACCACGCCCGGCAAATTTTTTGTATTTTTAGTAGAGATGGGGTTTCACCGTAGCCAGGATGGTCTCGATCTCCTGACCTCGTGATCCACCGGCCTCAGCTTCCCAAAATGCTGGGATTACAGGCTTGAGCCACCACGGCCGGCCTCTGCTTTGTTTTGTTTTTGAGACATAGTCTCGCTCTGTCACCCAGGCTGGAGTGCAGTGGCGTGATCTCGGTTCACAGCAACCTCCGCCTCCCGGGTTCAAGCGATTCTCCTTCCTCAATCTCCTCAGTAGCTGGAATTACAGGCATCAACCACCACGCCTGGCTAAATTTTGTATTTTTAATAGAGACAGGGCTTCACCATATTGGTCAGGCTGGTCTCGAACTCCTGATCTCCTGATCCATCTGCCTCTGCCTCCCAAAGTGCTGGGATTACAGGCGTGAGCCACCACGCCCGGCCTCTCAAAGTGTTTTAAATTCAGTTAATAAGCCTCTTATTCCCTGGAAACAGCTCCTGTCATGGCACAGCCCACTTCAGGAAAAGTTGTACCAGGCAGCCTGTGAGAACATTTTCAATAGATATGAGTGGACCAGGGACAAATACATATTTTATTACTACTCAATGGCTGCGTTTTCTTTGGCAGAAGCTAGACCAAGTTTCACATCACAGTTGAGAATATACATGCATAGAAACTGAGTTATCTGGTTCCACACTCGCTCCAGCGATGTTTGAGTCCCGATATAGCTCAGCATGCCAGGACCCGGGACCCACCCCTGATCATGGCTCTGGACATTGTTTTCCATGCTTTTCTCAGGCTGGTTTCTGCCTGCCCCAACCCTGGCCATGGCTGACAAGGGGCCTGGGGGCACTAGAGCAGAGAGACCTGCTGGTCCTTGGGGTTTCTTGCAAGGAGGGACTCTACATCCTCCCTTGGGGACTGACTGATCTGTCAGTACAATGTAAACTTCTGACTCCACGGGTCTGTAAGTCAGTTGCCTCTAAAGGAAAATATCCCAGGAGTGATGAAAACTTGAAGGGTGAGGATTGGATATAAGCTCAGAGGTGAAGGAGGGACATTCCTCGGGTCGACTTTAGCGGACTGATCCACGGGGTCTGCCAAGAGACAGGCAGCTCGGGGGTTAAACCCAAGCACTTGGGAGTCAGATGTGTGAATCTGAATCTCAGCCTCTCAGCTTGCTGTGTGATCTCAGGCAAGTGACTTTTCTGCTCTGTAAATCAGGCTGATAGCGGGGGAACCTCTCTCACTGGGCCGCTAGAAAGATTGCATGAGATCTTGCTCAACAAATATTAGCTGTTGGCTCCAGAGTTTAATACCTCTGATCACTACAAGCTTTGAAGGCAAGATAAAATAACTTCAACATGTGAGGACCAGGAGGCCTTGGTGAAAAGCAAGCCTGCCGGGAGATAATGTCTGGCTGGGTCAGGATTTTTGGTGCTTATTGACTACTGGGCACTTCAGAGCAGAACTCATCAAAGCCGCTGTACTGGGACAAGGGCTAGGGTGGAGGGGAGGATTGGGAAGGGACAGGGGAAACTGTCCTTCCTTCTACTAAAAGTTACTGGCAAGAGAATGGGAATTAACCAGGCCTGGAAAAGTAATTTAGGTATTAGAACTTTGAACTCTTTTTTAAAAAACAAAAACAGCTTTATTGGGATATAACTGACACATAAAAATTGTGTGTATTTAAGGTGTACAACTTGATGTTTTGACATATGTACACATTATGACGTGATCAGTACCATCAAGTTAATTCACATATCCATCACCTCACACAGTCAGTATTTTCTTCTTTGTGTATGTGAGAGATGAAAACACTTAAGACCTATCCTCAGCCGGGTGTGGTGGCTCACGCCTATAATCCCAGCACTTTGGGAGGGCGAGGCAGGCAAATCACGAGATCAAGAAATCGAAACCAACCTGGCCAACATGGTGAAACCCCGTCTCTACTAAAAATACAAAAATTAGCTCAGCGTGGTGGCACGTGCCTATAGTCCTAGCTACTTGGGAGGCTGAGCCAGGAGAATCGCTTGAACCGGGAGGCGGAGGTTGCAGTGAGCTGAGATCACGCCACAGCCCTCCAGCCTGATGACAGGGTGAGACTCCATATAAAAAAAAAAAAAATTATCCTCTTAGCAAATTTCCAGTATATAATATAGAATTGTTAACTACAGTCCCCACGCTGTACATTAGATCTCCACAACTTATTCATATTGCATAACTGAAACTTTGTACCCTTTGACCAACATGTCCCCATTTTCCGTCCCCTCAGCTCCTGGCAACAGCAATTCTACTCTCTCCTTCTATGAGTTCAACTTTTTTAGATTTCACGTATAAGTGACATCATATGGTATTTGTTTTTCTGTATTTGGCTTATTTCACTTAACATAATGTCTTCTAGGTTCATCCATGTTGCCGCAAATGTCAGGATTTTTTAAGGCTGAATAATACTGCATTGTATGTATACGCCACATTTTTTAAATCCATTTATCCATTGAGGTACATTTGAATGGTCTACCCTCCTAACCAAGACCAACCCTTTAGCCCAACCAAGCTCTTGGAAAATGTCCAAAGTTGCTGTGAAGCCCCTGGCTGAATCCTTCTCATCCTGAGACTCCACTTCAGCATCACCTCCCCAGGGAGGCCTGGGCTGGGTTTGATCCCCAAGTCCACCCATACGGCACTTTGCATTGTTAAAAGAAAAACTTCAGCCAAAGTAAATTTAAAGGAGTGTAACTGAGCAACGCACAATCAGGCAGCCCCCGAATCACAGTAGATGCAGAGATACTCCAGCGCAGCCACGTGGTGGAAGGGAATTGATGGACAGAAAGAGGAAAGTGACGTACAGAAAACAGAAACGAGGTACAGAAACAGCCAGACTGGTTACACCTCGGTGTTTGCCTTATTTGAACACAGTTCAAACAGTTGGCTACATTTGATTGGCCAAAACTCAGTGACTGGCACAGGTGCAGGCTACGGTCAGTTTACACCTCCACTTGTAATAGTTCACAATGTACAGAGAAACCTTTAAGCCGAACTTAAAATATGTGAAGAGGCAGCTTTAGGCTAAACTTGATTTAACAGCATATTCCCATCAAAAACTCATCACACACCTATTTTGCATTTATATATTGCAGTAAATATTTTTTAAGTGCCTACCATGTGCAGTTACTTGTTTATTGTCTATCTTTACACTGGACTCCCAAAGTCAGGGCAAGATCTTGCCACCACTGGCTCCTTGGTGCCCTGCACCGTGCCTCGTCCATGGAGCTTCTCCATCCAGTGAACATTGTCATATTGTTCAGTGAATGTCAGGGACCTCAAAGAGTCATGATTCCACAGCATAATCACAGCTAACATGTATTTGGTGCTATGTACCAGGAATGGCATAAATGTTGTCTAGTGAATTCACTCAACAACTCTGTGAAATAGAGTCTCCCTTCTCACTTGTTTGTTTAGTTTAAAAAAAAAAAATTGGCCGGGCGCGGTGGCTCAAGCCTGTAATCCCAGCACTTTGGGAGGCCGAGACGGGCGGATCACGAGGTCAGGAGATCGAGACCATCCTGGCTAACACGGTGAAACCCCGTCTCTACTAAAAAAATACAAAAACTAGCCGGGCGAAGTGGCGGGCGCCTGTGGTCCCAGCTACTCGGGAGGCTGAGGCAGGAGAATGGCGTGAACCCGGGAGGCGGAGCTTGCAGTGAGCTGAGATCCGGCCACCGCACTCCAGCCTGGGCGACAGAGCCAGACTCAGTCTCAAAAAAAAAAAAAAAAAAAAAAAAAAT
>NC_037668.1:153853587-154001781 GCF_003255815.1 Theropithecus gelada | reverse complement strand
AAAAAAAAAAAAAAAAAAAAAAAAAAATTGTAGAGATGGGGTCTCACTATGTTGCCCAGACTGGTCTGAAACTCCTGGGCTCAGGTGATCTTCTTGCCTTGGCCTCCCAAAGTGTTGGGATGACAGATGTGAGCCATCATGCCCAGACCCCTTCCCACTTTTGCATCTCTAAGCTTCCACCTTGCTGGCCCACACACAGCTGTGGGTGAAATCCAATAGGTTCAGCAGCCATGAGCTAATAGCACTGCTCCTCCTGCATAAAGAGTTACTGTTTTGAACCTTTGACTTAGCTTAGAAAACAAAATCAGTAGCCCTCACTCTTCCATGTTTTTAAGGTATGGTCTCCCGAGTGGATCTTGAGACAGCTTTCATCTCTAGGGTCAATTAGGGTCTGGGCATTGCTCATGCGAAGATAGAAGACTCCGAAACACGCAAATCTAATGCCCCATTTTTGGCTTCCTTGGGAACAGGAGGAGGCTGGGGTGGGATGGAATGGAAAACACAGAGAAGCAAACAGCCCACCAGAAAGGGTGAGCCCTCCTGCCTTCACTGCCTCTGGCCACCAAAAGAGACCAGAGAAACGGGCTAAGGGAAGGAAAGAATTGGGTGGGGGTAAAAGCAGGGATCTTAATAAACTTAACTCTCAGAAATAAATGTAGAGTTCAGATTCCACCTGGGCTTCCAATGTCCTTCTCAGAGGCAGTCAGCGAGTACCAATCAGGGAGTGGGTATGAGAGCTCAGCTTGGTTCTAGAACCTTTGTAAACTCATGCTTGCCATTTTGATGATCACTTACCTGATTTTCCAGAGGAAAACCAACTCAGGGAAGCAGGGAGGAGAAGCCCATGAGCCTGTGTTGGAGGCAGAGGAGGGGAGGTCAGCGTTCTACCTCCAGCCATGTCCTAGCCAGAGAGGGGAGTGACAGCTTTCTCAAAGAGAGGAAACTGGGCATATCCCTGGGGACTTGATCAAGGATGCAAGGCAGGGGAGCACAGGAGGGCTGTGGGCTGAGAAGGGCCTAGAGGGTGGCAGTGGCTGGGCCTAGGGGTGGGCTCCATAATGACACAGGGCTGGGGCAATGGACATGGCCTAGCTCAGGAGCCTGGTGGATGTGTGTGTGTATCCGTCCACCCCAGCTAGCAATTCACTAGCTGTGTGACCTTCCTCTATCTCCACTGATTGTTTCCAAGCCTCAGTTTCCTCACCTGTGAAATGGAGATAATCCAGCAGTTGTGACGAGAAATGTGAGAAAATGCATGTCTGCAGCTATTACAGGGTCTGACCTGGAATAAAAGCTCCATGAATGCTGGCTGTCCTGTAGTCTCCCCCACACGTGCCCCCTGCTGGAAAGCTTTCCTCACCATCTCCGTCATAAACAAAGCCAAGGTCAAGGCTGCAGCCCATGGTGAGAGCAGGGAGAGCTTGTGGGAAGTTCACTGCCCCGCCACGCCCCTGAATGCTGAGCCTCTTTCTTTGGTGTGGGCTAACATCCGTGGACTCAGAGGCCCAGAAAGTGCGAGACACGCCAAGGCTCGGCCCCTGGGTATCTTTCCTGGCACCCCTGAGCAGCCTGGGACACAGGTTGCCCTGGTGAGATGAGCCACAGTTAGCACCCCAGGCCTTGGCATTGTGCGGGCAGCTGGTATGAGCCCTGCCTCACCCTGCACAGAATTTGCCAGCTTCACAGCATTCCCGCCAGCCCAGCCTGCTCCCAGACCCAGCCAAGTTTCACTCAGGTAGTGGGCATTCCCATTTTGGGCACCGTGTCCTGTCCAGAGGCACCGGCTGCTGAGGGAAGCATGAGGTCCTTGGAAAGGAGCTGCCCCACCAGGCTGGTGTGCTGGGAGCGCTCAGCCTCTTCTGCACTCCCGCCACCCCCAGCCCTGCATCCTGCCCCAAGCTGGCTGCTTGCCAGCTTCTCAGGTCTCATTGACTTATTGCTGTTTGTTTTGGAGACTTCTGGGAAGCAAGGCTCCACCTGAGGAATCTTTGGCTGAGGGGATTTGTGACACCTGAGACTTTGAACTTTCAAGAAAACATAAGGCTTCACTGGCTACTTCCCCGGGTGTGGGGACAAATGTCGCTGCAGTGCCATGGGCTTACACCAGGCCCCTCCTCCTCTCCGAAGCAGCTAAGGCAGAGCTCATGGACAGGGACCTGCCTAAGCAGCCGCCATCTGGGGGTCGATGGCTGCCTGGTCTCTTGCTCTATCTGGAAAAAGAAACCATAAGCATTTCGTATTTCTCTTATAATTCATTTGGATTTGTTTTCATATAAAAGTAACGTCTAAGGGAGGATTAGTCAAGTAAATTGCGCACATGTTCTTGTGATGACCTATTAGCAGATGCCACAGATTTACCCCAGTTTGAGAAACAAAGATGAGAAGTATCTTTTGTAGGCCAGGTGCAGTGGCTCACACCTGTAATCCTAGTACTTTGGGAGGCCAAGACATGTGGATTACCTGAGGTCAGGAGTTCAAGACCAGCCTGGCCAACATGGTGAAACTCCGTCTGTACTGAAAATAAATAAATAAATAACTGGGTGTGGTGGTGCTCGCCTGTAGTCCCAGCTACTCGGGAGGCTGAGGCAGCAGAATTGCTTGAACCCAGGAGGCAGAGGTTACAGTGAGCTGCGATTGTACCACTGCACTCCAATGAGACTCTGACTCAAAAAAAAAAAAAAAAGAGTATCTTTTGTAAAACCTCTGTTCAATAATTGACTTTGAAATGCACAAAAAATTGGAAATACACCAATTTTTACTTTTTTTTTTTTTTTAAGAGAGACAAGGTCTTGTTCTGTTGCCCAGGCTGGAGTGCATGGCAAGATCATAGCTCACTTTGGTCTCAAACTTCTGGCCTCAAGCAATCTTTCCACCTCAGCCTTCCAAACCCCTGAGATTATGGGCATGAGCCACCCAGCCTAGATCCCAATTTTTAAAAATTCTAAACTGAACTTTTAAAATCCCTATTAAGGCCGGGCGTGGTGGCTGACTCACATCTGTAATCCCAGCACTTTGGAAGGCCGAGACAGGCAGATAAGGAGTTTGAGACCAGCATGGGCAACATGGTAAAACCACATCTCTACAAAAAACAAAAACAAAACAAAAACACAACAATTAGCCTGGCGTAGTGGCATGCGCCCGTAGTCCCAGCTACTTGAGAGGCTGAGGTGGGAGGTTTGATTAAACCTGGGAGGTCAAGGCTGCAGTGAGCCAAGATCATGCCACTGTACTCCAGCCTGGGCAAGAAGGCAAGACCCTGTCTCAAAGAAAAAAAAAAAAAAATCCCTATTAAATTTGGTAGAATTGTGATATAAGCAGGTTTATTATAGTGAGTTTGGAAAGAATAAAGAAAAAGAACAAAGTTACTCCCTCACACAGAGATAACCCTTTTGGCGTACATTTTGGTATGTTTAAGATATCATACAATATATACTACTTGGTGTCATAGTTAGCACTCTTATCTAAGTATTTCTTCCCAATCAATTAATGTTCAGTAAGATTTTTTATTTTTATTTTTTTGAGATAGAGTATCGTTCTCTCTCCCAGGCTGGAGTGCAGTCTAGCTCACTGCAACCTCCACATCCCAGGCTCAAGCGATTCTCATGCCTCAGTCTACTGAGTAGCTGGGACTACTGGCATGTGCCACCATGCCCAGCTAATTTTTGTATTTTTAGTAGAGATGGGGGTTTCACCATATTGCCCAGGCTGCTCTCGAACTCGTGTCCTCAAATGATTCATCTGCCTCAGCCTCCCAAAGTGCTGGGATTATAGGCATGAGCCACCATGCTTGGCTGGTAAGATTATTTTTAATTTTTAGTGGCAGCATATAGTCCATTGTGTGGTTGAACAAAAGTTTTGTTTGTTTTTTTGAGCCAGAATCTCACTCTGTTGCCCAGGCTAGAGTACACTGGCATGCTCTTGGTGCACTGCAGCCTCTGCAATTCTCCTGCCTCAGCCTCCTGAGTAGCTGGGATTACAGGTGCCCACCACTAGGCCCAGCTAATTTTTGTATTTTCAGTGGAGACGGGGTTTCACCGTGTTGGCCAGGCTGGTCTTGAACTCCTGACTTCAAGCGATCTGTCTACCTCAGCCTCTCAAAGTGCTGGGATCAAGCTGTGAGCCACTGTGCCCAGCCTAAAAGTTTTTTAACCGTTCATTTTTTGACATTTAAGTTGTTTCTATTTTTTGCTCTTATAAAAAACATTCAATAGCCACTTTTGCACAAACATCTTTGCACATTTATCTGGCAACATACTTAGGATAAACTTCATAAAAGTGGCTGCTGTGCAGTAGGACTTCGGACTACTTATTTGAAAGCTGCTGTTCTTACTGTTCAGCATCAGAGAGAATCTGATGAACTCTATGGACTCTCAGACAAATGCCCCAAATGCTGTTGACACTTTCAGAGGATGTACGGACAACCCCAAAACACACTCAAGGATCTTGGGTTAAGTTAATATTCCTGTGTTAAAACAATGGCCCCGACAGGGATTCCTCCAGGTGGGAGGTCCCCAGAGATGGGGTCATGTTCAGAGGGCAGAAGTCGTTGTGTCTGTGTGACCTTGGATGGGTCACTTCCCTCTCTGACTCATTATTTTCTCCATGAGAACAATATCTACCCAGTCTAGTTATAGTGTTGTTTGGGAATCGTCTGGTATTCTGTCTTGTGAAAGTGCTTTGAAAACTGCAGCTAAGTAACACAAAGGTAAGAAATGACTCATGCCAGGAAAGGGAATAGCACGAGGCCCAGCTCTGATATGCAAAGGCCTCTGAGATTCTTAGAGAATATTATTGGCTCTCACATCACCAGCTGCTCCCAGTGAACTTGGCCTTCGCCCCCAGGAATGGCTGATAAAGGCCTTCACTGCTTTCCACTTCTGAGCTGATGGGACCGTTTTAGCTGACCCAGCTAAAACCACGATTAAGTGGCTGGATACTGGAAAAGAAGTGTCGGGGCTCATGGTTCACAGATACATTTCTGGGTTGTTATAAAAATTAATAATTAGGCTGGGCGTGGTGGCTCCATCCTGTAATCCCAGCACTTTGGGGGGCCGAGGCAGGTGGACCACTTGAGGTCAGGAGTTCAAGACTAGCCTGGCCAACATGGTGAAACCTTGCCTCTACTAATAATACAAAAATTAGCCAGGTGTGGTGGCTCATGCCTGTAATCTCAGCTACTCAGGAGGCTGACACGGGAGAATTGCTTGAACCTGGGAGGTGGAGGTTGCAGTGAGCTGAGATTGTGCCACTGCACTCCAGCCTGGGTGACAGAGCGAAATTATGTCGCAAAAAATATGTATAATAATAATTCATCCTCTCCTGCATGCTGGAGGGAAACTGCCAGCAGCCTCCGAGTTATGGAGAGCAGCAGGCCTGGCCACCAGGCGCCCAGTGAGTCCTGGCTCTGTGTGAGCCCAGGCCAGCCCTTCTCTCTGCTCCCCTCCACTGGGTCCCCATTGTAAAATAAGGGACTGAACTTGATGAAGGTGAATTTGCAACTGAAAAAATAATGTAATAATAAAGCCAGATCCCTTCTAAGAGACTTTAAAGGTCTTCCAACTTGTCTTCTTCCTGCTCCCGGTAGATTATGCCACTTGTCCTCAAGCCCCAATGTGAACTTCAGGCCCTGGACACCTCAGCTTGCACACACGTGTTTGTTTGTGTGGGGGTGGGTGGGTGTGCATGTGTGTGCTTGGCAGAAGCTGGAGGAAAGGGGCAAAAAAGAACCCTCACTGGGAACCTTTTTCTAAATACAAATGGTTGCCCCCTTCTCCCTGGGAAATAGCTGAATGGGGTGAGGGATATACTGCTTTGGTCTTCCGACCATCCAGATCCCCATCTCCAGACTCTCCGGGGCAGAGGGCAGGGCAGGGCCGTAGGGAGATTGGCAGGACTATTTTGAACGCCTGGTTCTCAAAAGCACCTCCCTGCAGTGCTCCTGTTCAGAGGTCAGGAGGTGTGCAGCGTCCTTTCATCCTCTCCTTGGAGAACAAGCCTGATGAGGCATGGAATATCTTTCTGACGCCCGGGTTCCTGGCTCCGTGGCAGGCATGCAACAGAAGCTCTCAGACAAATAAACGGGACCTTCCCCCATACTTTGCCTAAAACTTCTTATGTCCTTTCTCTCCTCCCTCTTGACCAATGTGGGTATCTCCTCTCTTCCCAACTTCTGCTCAAATTGTAGCTTCTGGGGATGCCTCCAACTGAACCCCCAGGCCTCCCCAGGTCTGTGGCCCCCGCCCTGTGTCCCTGCGTCTTTACTGATCCCAGCCAGAAGCTGCCGGTTATGCATTTTCATCCAACAGCAGTGAGGACTACTTATTAGTTTATTTATTTTTGAGACAGAGTCTTGCTCCGTCACTCAGGCTGGAATGCAATCGCACAATCTCAGTTCACTGCAACCTCTGCCTCCCAGGCTCAAGCGATTCTTGTGCCTTAGTCTCCTGAGTAGCTGGGATTACAGGCACGCACCACCAAGCGCAGTTAATTTTTGTGGTTTTAGTAGAGACAGGGTTTCACCATGTTGGCCAGGCTGGTCTTGAACTCCAGGTCTCAAGTGATTCATCCACCTTGGCCTCCCAAAGTGCTGGGATTACAAGCGTGAGCCACCACGCCCAGCCAGTAAGGACTATTTATTAAGCAGCATTACAGATCACTTTTGTTATGTCTGCTAAAAACAACAAAAAAAATGCACACACTCTACCCAGATGATCAAAGGTGTTGTTTCTGATACTTGTAACAAATTGAATATTGCCACAATCTCTACAAGATTAGTGAGAGAAGCATTTGATAGGCTAATCAATTGATTGGTCTGGGGTAAATATTCAGTGAATCCAAAGTTCAACCCTAATGAGCCACTTCACTTCTCCTGGGCCCTCTTGGTAATATGGCACTAGGAACCCTAGAAGTCCTCATGGCATTTCTCAAGGGAGTGGTGGGATGGGTCCCCAGCTGGTCCTTGCACAGCTTTCTGCTCTAGATGACTGTCTGGTTCATGAGCTGGACTGGCCCAGTCTGTCCCTGGCAATCCTGGGGACATCTGCTGTTGACATCCTTGGTGAGTGTAACCTCCGGCTTACACAACCCATTGGATACTTCCTCTGTTCTCAAAAACTCTGCTGACCCCCGAAGTACGGTTGTGACTCCCATTGAGCCCAAGACCCATGTAGACCCTATGCCCCCAGCCAGATCCTCATTGGAAACCCCCATAGGAACACGCAAGAAAGTGGGTCTCTTCCAGTTCCTCCCACATTACGTGGCATCGAGGGCTTTGGGAATGTCAAACCAAGTACTCCCCTGTCCCCAGCAGAGCACCCTCCCTTTTCCCAACCCACTCCCCACTAACAAAGTTCTAAATGGGGGTCAGGGCACAAAATACTCTGTCTTTGCCTTTTCTCTCAATCTATTCAACTGCTCACCCTACTCATCCCCCACCAATCCTGTCCTCTACCCTGGGACTTTAGCCTGCAGTAGGAAGATCAGCCCACATGAGTGTGACCACCCAGGTCCCCAGCCTCAGCCTGTCTTCTTCCCGCGATTTCCTGGGCCTGGAGGGGAGCTCTAATCCCTTTCAATTTTAGCCTTGATATCCTTAACGTTTTTTGCCACTAGACAGTGGGCCACAGACAAGCTGCGTTAGTATCCCGAGAGCTTATTAGAAATGGAGGCTCTCAAGCCCCACCACGGACCTGCGGAACGAGGGCTTGTATGTTAACAAGGTGCCCAGGTGATTCAGAGAAGCGGTGCTGGCTTGCAGCACATCCTGGCGGTGTCTTCTCCTTCCCTTATGTCAGACTCCGGGATCTGGTCTGCCAGGCCTGGTTCTTGATATGTTGGTGGAACTCAGCAAATTTAGGAAACCTTTCTCTCTCGTCAAAGCTTGACTTCTAGATGCTGCAAACTCAATTATCTTGCCTCCAGGCCTTGGATGTCACCGGCTGCATAGGACTTTTTCTTTCTCTTGACATTCTTTCCATAACAATCCCAATCCTCCTCAGGGCATTCTTCTTAAAAATGGCACTGGGGAGAGAGGCAAATATACAGAATGGAGAAAGAGAGAAACATATGAACATACTTCAAAACTACTCTCCCAGCTACAATAGCTTTTGCTGACTTGAGCTTGGGGTGATGCCAGCAAGCTACATGGAGGGTAGAGGTGGGAAGGGGTGGTACACACTTCATAAATGTCACACAGGAACACACTCCTTCTACCACACTGTCCCTTGTCTAAGGATGCAAAGGAGAAAAGCCTTACCTTAGATCCAGAGTGGTTCAATATTACCTGGGCAAGTGAACTGCCTTTATTTTACTAAGGGCCTCTAGGGGATAACTATCCATTTGCCCTTTTTGTTTTGGCCACTAGGAAGCTTAGAGCCAGATTTGTGGTCCAACAACAGTAAGTGTATGATCATGCTAATTCTCACGCTGGACTGATCCCTGGCTTCACCCTAGCTTGTCTTCTTCCTCCTTACTTTTAATATATGCATTTCATTATAACCATGTATTCATATAAGCCACTTTAAATCTTTCCTGAAGCCAAGTGGAATAACTTTATAAGTAGGCACTGTTCTAGGTCCTTGACTATGGCTTATTCCCTCTTGATCTTTGCCAGCGTTATTATCCCCATTGCACAGATGAGGACACTGAAGCTCAGAGAGGTGAAACTAGCAAGCCAGGCTCAGGACAACTGTGAGTGTCTAAGCCAGGGCATCTCAGCTCTCTATGTTCAGAGTTTGGGCCCCAGCAGGGACCACCTGGATCCTGTCTTGGCAGCAGGCAGCCAATACAGGGCTGAGAGGGAGTTGAGGGGAGGTGTGAGTCAGATTTCTGGCAAGCCCTGAGGCTGTCAGTGAACCACTGTGGGGTTCCCCCAGCATGTGCCTCGGGGCCACACCTTAATGGGGGTCTTCTTTATGTTATGACCACTCCCCCAGTTAATCAACCACAAGGTTTTTTTGTTTGTTTGTTTGTTTTGTTTTTTTTTGACACAGAGTCTTACTCTGTTGGTCAAGCTGGAGTGCAGTGGCACAATCTCGGCTCACTGCAACCTCCATCTCCCAGGTTCAAGTGACTCTCCTGCCTCAGCCTCCCGAGTAGCTGGGATTACAGGCCCACACCACCATGCCTGGCTAATTTTTGTATTTTTAGTAGACATGGGGTTTCACCATGTTGGCAGGCTGGTCTTGAACTCCTGACCTCAAGTGATCCACCTGCCTCGGCCTCCCAAAGTGCTGGGATTACAGGCATGAGCCACCGAGCCTGGCCTTAAGCATGAGGTTCTTAAGGATAGCGCTGGGGCCAGTGATTCTGTGACTGGAGCTGGTGAACTGCTTTGTGGGAATAGTAAGGGCTTCAAAGGTGTGTGCCCACGTCAGCTGCAAGGCCTTGAGTTCTCCAGGCAGGAGCTGACTCTCCACCTTGCTGGCTGATCTAGGCAGACTAGTTCCCTGAAGACTCAAGGTAAGTTGCCTTCTATAATGAACTCGGGATGAAGGTGAATGATGACACAAGGCAGCTGTCTGAAAAAGAAAAGGTTTATTTATCTCAACCAATAAGAAAGGATTCTTTTTTTTTTTTTTTTTTGAGACGAGTCTTGCTCTGGCGCCCAGGCTGGAGTGCAGTGGCGCGATCTCGGCTCACTGCAAGCTTCACCTCCTGGGTTCGTGCAATTATCCTCCCTCAGCCTCCCGAGTGCCTGGGACTACAGGCGCCCGCCACCACGCCTGGCTAATTTTTTTTTTTGTATTTTCAGTAGAGACGGGGTTTCACCGTGTTAGCCAGGATGGTCTCGATCTCCTGACCTCGTGATCCGCCCGCCTCAGCCTCCCAAAGTACTAGGATTACAGGCGTGAGACACCGCACCCGGCCAAGAAAGGATTCTTTTTAATTGGAAAAAAATATTAAAGAATAGTACATGTATTCAGATCCCATTTTTCCCAGTGTGTTTTTGTTGTTGTTGTTGTTGTTTTTTTTTTTTTTTTTTTTTGAGACGGAGTCTCGCTCTGCCGCCCAGGCTGGAGTGCAGTGGCCGGATCTCAGCTCACTGCAAGCTCCGCCTCCCGGGTTCACGCCATTCTCCTGCCTCAGCCTCCCGAGTAGCTGGGACTACAGGCGCCCGCCACCTCGCCCGGCTGGTTTTCTGTATTTTTTAGTAGAGACGGGGTTTCACCGTGTCGGCCAGGATGGTCTCGATCTCCTGACCTCGTGATCCGCCCGTCTCGGCCTCCCAAAGTGCTGGGATTACAGGCTTGAGCCACCGCGCCCGGCCTGTTGTTGTTTTTGAGATGAAGTCTCACTCTGTTGCCAGGCTGGAATACAGTGGTGCAATCATAGCTCACTGCAGCCTCCACCTCCCAGGCTCAGGCAATCCTTCCACTTCAGCCTCCTGAGTAGCTGGGACCATAGGCACGCACCACCACGCCCGGCTGATTTTTTGCATTTTTGTGTTTCACTATGTTGCCTAGGCTGGTCTCGAACTTCTGAGCTCAAGTGATCTGCCCACCTCAGCCTCCCAAAGTGCTGGGATTACAGGCGTGAGCCATTACAACCAGCCTAAGTATGTTTTAAATATACATACTCAGATGCATTCACTCAGACACACACACAGACCCCCATACACAGAGACACCATCCCCACCCCACAACACACACACACACACACACACAGAGACACACACACACACAGAGACACACACACACACACAGAGACACACACACACACACACACGGTCTGGAAAGGACCACCAAACACCAAATTGTTTTTTTTTTTTTTTTTTTGGAGACGGAGTCTCGCTCTGTTGCCCAGGCTGGAGTGCAGTGGCCGGATCTCAGCTCACTGCAAGCTCCGCCTCCCGGGTTTACGCCAGTCTCCTGCCTCAGCCTCCCGAGTAGCTGGGACTACAGGCGCCCGCCACCTCGCCCGGCTAGTTTTTTTGTATTTTTTAGTAGAGACGGGGTTTCACTGTGTTAGCCAGGATGGTCTCGATCTCCTGACCTCGTGATCCACCCGTCTCGGCCTCCCAAAGTGCTAGGATTACAGGCTTGAGCCACCGCGCCCGGCCACCAAATTGTTAATAGCTACTTCTGAAAGCAGAGATAGAAACTAGGGTAATGGGTGAGAAATGTTTACCTTCTAATTTTCACTATACACACTTTCCATACTGTTAGAATTTTTTACAACGATGTTGTCACTTCATAATTTAACTGTTTTGTTTTTTTAATAGACTGAATCATCTGTGAACACCTCCTGTGAACGTGTGACTAGGATTATGGAACACTCTGTTGCATCAAGATGGCCAGAGATTGTCTCAGAGTCCGGGCACTGGGAGGAGGGGGGATTTGTTTCCTGGCTGGGTGGTCGTAGGGCATCAAGGGATGAGCAGCCTTGGTTGTCTGGGATTTCAGCAGCTCGAGGGAAGCTGTAGGGCCCCGGAGCTGTCGCTGTGGCTGTGGTGTCAGAAATGTAAGCAAGGTGCCTCCAAGGAGGTTAGCGAGGGTGCCCCTCTGAATGCGGGGTGGAATGCAACCTTTCGCATGGAGGAGACTCCTCAGCAGCTGACCTCTGTCCTCCCCGTGTAGAGGGAGGGAGGCTGAGGCTGGGGCTGAGCAAGGGGTAAAGTAAGCCATGTGTGGCCGGGCGCGGTGGCTCAAGCCTGTAATCCCAGCACTTTGGGAGGCCGAGACGGGTGGATCACGAGGTCAGGAGATCGAGACCATCCTGGCTAACACGGTGAAACCCCGTCTCTACTAAAAATACAAAAAACTAGCCGGGCGAGGTGGCAGGCGCCTGTGGTCCCAGCTACTTGGGAGGCTGAGGCAGGAGAATGGCGGGAACCCGGGAGGCGGAGCTTGCAGTGAGCTGAGATCCGGCCACAGCACTCCAGCCTGGGAGACAGAGCAAGACTCCGTCTCAAAAAAAAAAAAAAAAAAGTAAGCCATGTGTTTCATCAGCTAGCCAGCAGCAAGCACAGCCCTCTGGGAGGGCTGGTTCCATCCTCCTCCCTGGTGTGAAATGCATCAGTCTAACAGGGATTCCTATTTTCCCAGCCACCAAGTCACAATGAGCAATAAGCTCTTCTTCTTGGTGCATATAAATTTGCTTCATTCTTTTTTAAACAGCTGCCTTGTATCGCCTTTTGCATTCAGCCCAAGTCCAGCCTAGGAGGACAGTCACTGAGGGAACTAGCTTGCCTAACTGAAAGGGCTTAGCCCTGGAAGGAGGAGGGTCTTCTGGAAACATAAAACATTTCAGGGAGGCCGGGCGCGGTGGCTCAAGCCTGTAATCCCAGCACTTTGGGAGGCCGAGGCGGGCGGATCACGAGGTCAGGAGATCGAGACCATCCTGGCTAACATGGTGAAACCCCGTCTCTACTAAAAATACAAAAAACTAGCCGGGCGTGGTGGCGGGCGCCTGTAGTCCCAGCTACTTGGAGGCTGAGGCAGGAGAATGGCCTGAACCTGGGAGGCGGAGCTTGCAGTGAGCCGAGATCGCGCCACTGCACTCCAGCCTGGGTGACACAGCGCGAGACTCCGTCTCAAAAAAAAAAAAAAAAAAAAACATTTCAGGGGAGGGCAGTCCTGAATGAGGTGTCTCTAGGGGGTGGGGGACACTGGAGGGCCTGAGGGTACTGGGCATCTGTCCTGGGCTTTTGAGGAAATGCAGAGGCATGCTACAGATGATGCTGAGCAAAGGCGGGAGAGAGACGTGGGGTCCTAGCGGGGTCACGTGAAAACCCCTTCTCCAGCCTCCTCCACGCTAACCCATCTCTCCTGGTACGCAAGTCTGGAAAGGCCACTGGCCCTAACCATGCTGGCTCTGCGTCCACCTTCCTCTTCAATTAAAATGTCTTGGGTAAAGCCATGGGTTATGACGCTTAACCCGTCACTATGGGAAACTAGATGACTTGGGGAACAAAGCCAACCTTTCGCTGTCTTGAGGAGGCAGGCAGTGGAGGGTTATTGCCAAAAGCCTGAGCTCTGGAGCTGTGATCTCTGAGACTCAGTTTCCCCGTGTAAAATGTGACTCGAAGGATATCTACTTCACAGGAGTATCGTGAGGATTGAAGGAAATAATGGGGAGAAGGCATTTATCCAATGCCCGGCATAGATTCTCGCAGTAACTCCCAATTGCTCAGGCTAGTCGGAGAGGGTGGGACTGCGGCTCTAGCAGAGCCATGGCGCCACCTTGCGGTTTTGTCTGCCAGGACAGCTGGTTAATCAGATTAAAATCCAGTGACCCTTTTTCAAGCGCCTGTGAGTAGGCTGTGCTGGTTGAACTCATCATTATTTAAACATGTAAACTGTGTAATGGTAAGTACAGTGCTAGTGTCTAGCAGAACATCTTAGAAAGATCTTACAGTGTGATGCTGGAGAAACACCATTTGGGAGGAACCCGCTCTCCACGCCCTCATCAAAGTGACCCCCTTCTAATCTACCATGACTGCCCAAATACTCCAGACGTTCCCAGCTTCAGCGACGAACTGGAAACAAGGTTTTGTTAGCTTAAGAGCAAGAAGAAGGGATTCATGATCAGATTTAAAATGTCTCCTCAGTTTCCTAGCCCCTGCCCCCTTTCAAGTCCTGCCATATTGCTTCTCCCAGTTTCGCTCAAACCCCCGCTCCCCTCCCCAGCCCCCTAGCCCACCACTGGTCTGCTGTCTTCCCTTCCCTCTCCCCCGGCCCCCTCAGGTCTCCCATTCCATTTGCTTTTCCCCTCCACCCCCACCTCCACTGTAACCTGTTATGGTTAGTCTCCTCCTCTTCCTGCTGCACCCCTCATCACCACCTCTTCTGAAATTGCTAGCCCCCCACTCCTGCCCCTCTCTCCCACTTTGCTCTGCTCCTTGTTGCTGACATGCCCTGTGGCTGACTAGTTGCTGACTGTCATGCCCCATTTGAAGGGGGCAGTAAGGGCAGGGATTTCAATGTTTCTTCATGGCTGCATCTTCAGCACCTGAAACACTGGCTGGCTCATAGTGGGTGCTCAATAACTGCTTGTCGGTTGAATTAAGCCATGAATGAAAATAAAGGTGAAATCTGGGATGGGGAAAATTAGAGAAACTATCCAGCATGCCTCAGCTTTCAAAATGAGAAGAAAACGTATTATTTTCTAAGGGAGAAAGGAGTTTCCTAGAGAAAGTGATGGTTTCACAGCCGAGTAACCTGCACAGCCACACAGGACCCCACGTGTAGAAAAACTTGGTATTCGGAAGGGCCTGGCACCTGGAGTCTAGCGCTCTGAGGTTGAGGTCTTGAAATTCTTAATACTTGTATCTTTTTATTTATTTATTTATTTTTGAGACAGAGTCTCACTCTGTCGCCAGGCTGGGGTGCAGTGGTGCGATCTTGGCTCACTGCAACCTCCACCTCTCAGGTTCAAGAGATTCTCCTTCCTCAGCCTCCTGAGTAGCTGGGATTACAGGCGCCCACCACCACACCCAGCTAATTTGTTTTGTATTTTTAGTAGAGACAGGGTTTCACCAAGTTGGTCAGGCTGGTCTCAAACTCCTGACCTCAGGTGATCCACCCCTCTCCGCCTCCCAAAGTGCTGGGATTACAGGCATGAGCCACCACGCCTGACTAATACTTTTGTCTTTGAATTTGCCTTTTGTAAGTCCAATGGGACAGTGGGAGCCTGCGTGGGGGCTCAGGGCCTCGCCTCATGCATGGTCCCACTTGCCATCAGCCCCCATAGACTCCCAGGATGGTTCTCAGACCCCTCCCTACCCTCTAGTGCACTGGGTCCCACCTAACCTCCCCTTCCCATGACCAGAAGGGGCCTGGGCACACACAAGGGAAGGGTCAGCGTTAAGTGTCTAGGCTCCAATGCATCCTCAGGCAGGGCATGGCGGTGGCTGCTGTCCTGAACCCATTTCCCCTCTCCCCCATGGCAGCCTCATGGCATGTCTGGTGGGCAGCCAGCTGGAGGCCATGTCTTGGCAAGGGCCATCCAGGTACCCTGATCCAAGTATAAAGTCCCAGCCTGGAGGTTTAAAGATCCTTGGATGTGGCCAATCTGCCATGGGCTGGGGCCGTTGGCCTGTGTGAAAGGAAGATGCCTGGCTGTGCTCCTCCAGGCCTGGCATTGCGTAGGTCTGGTGACTGGAGGAAGGGAGAACTGAGCAGGTGTCAGAGTCAGGGGTTCCCAGACGCCTGAGGGTCTGGTGTGTCTGTCTCCTCTGGTCAACTTAAGGCACCCTCAGAGAAGAGTCACAAAATATGAATTGTGAAATTCATTCCCTATCTCAGCTGAATGCTCTGCCATTTGCATTTAAAATTTGCATTGCACAATATAAATGGTAAAATTCATGCTAATCATTTCAATTTTTAATGTTTCTTTACTTAGAATATTAAATAGCAAATAACATCACAATAAGCAGAGAAAGAGAGAGAGAGAAACTTTGGAAGAAAGGGAAAAGCTTTATAGGTACCTTTAGGGTACTTGTTTCCTGCTTTTCGAACAAGAGTTCCACATTATCATTTTGCATTGGGTCTTGCAAATTTTATAGCTGGCCAGGAGTTATACTCAACATTCATGTCAAGGTGATTCTGTTAGGATTAAAGGCCTGGTAATCAGTTTCTGATTGTGTTTGGATAGTATCATTTGTACTTGATGGAACTATGCTACCAGCTGTATAATAATCCTACATATATGAAGGAGCTATTTCCTCTCATTTATTATTAACCCTTTATTACTTGGTCTTATTTCATTAAGCTAAAGGGACTAGCATTGCCAGGAAAATCTCACAAAGGAAAAGGCACAGCAGAGACTGCTAATTTATACTAAAAGTCAGATATATATATATTTAAATATCCATCAAAATCCAAAATAACTTTCCTTCAAGGCTGAGATATATCCCAACAGGTGTGAGCTTAGATCAGGTTTCTCAAAAGTGGCACTATTGACATTGGGAGAGATACAATTTCTAATGCCATAATCCAAACTGTTGTAATCCTGAAGTCCTAAAAGGTCAAAAGCCATAAAGTCTAAAACCTGGAAATCATAATCCTGAAAGAGCAGAATTCCAAAAATGCAATTCTGGAAAATATAATTTAAAAATTCTTTAAAAGATATTTATTTACGCTTTTTTTTTTTAAATTTACATGAGTTTACATTTTTAAAAGGGAATTTATTTGAGAAACATAAAAACATAGAACACTTCATAAGTCACTTTATGCAATAAAATAGGCAATAACATACATTTTTGTGCAAGCATAAACATTCATATATACTAATGAAAGTTGCATAATTATATCAGTAATGAACAGACAAGCCACATTCATAAAGAAATAGGTCATAAAGGGGCTGGGTGCAATGGCTCATGCCTGTAATCCCAGCCAAGGTGGGAGGATTGCTTGAGCCCATGAGTTCAAGACCAGCCTGGGCAACACGGTGAGACTCCATCACAGGAGGCTGAAGTGGGAGGATTACTTGAGCCTACAAGGCCAAGGTTACATTGAGTTCTGATCACACCACTGCACTCCAGCCTGGGCAACAAAGTGAGACTCTATCTCAAAAAAAAAAAAAAAGGAAAGAAAAAAAAGAAATAGGTCAAAAAGGGAAATGTGTAAATGCATATCCCTATGGTTGGTAAATGTGTGCACCCAGTTTTATGCCTTCAGTCATCTGAAATCCCATAACAACCTAAGAGTCTTTTGATGAGATCTATCAAAAACAGGATGGGTCACTACTGCATATGCAGCCACCTAAAGAGCCAAGATGTTCAAAAAGTTTACCTTTCACAAATGCAGATGTACAAAAAGGACATCTCTTTGCTTACTGAGGACGCGTCAGTGTTTTTATGTACAGGAACAATGCTTACACACAGTCAATGCTGTGATAGTGTACTTTCATGGCGTCAAATTTGCAAAAAAACCAGAACTTTCTAAAAGTCTCTACACAAATTATGCCTCCAGTATCAGAAATGTTTTGAAGATGAATTATATAGCATAGCAAATTGTAAAAAAGAATGCTGACAATTTTAAATAGTGAAAAAAAAAAACAGAAAACAGAAAAAAACAAGAAAATTTGACATACGAAAAAGTGTATTACAGGAATGGATTCTGGGCAATTGCACTGAGATAGTCCGTAAGAGCTGGCCAACCTCCACAATCATTCACTGTATTTTAAAGTCTTGCATCACAAGGAATAGCTGCTTTTTCTCTTTTAGGGCATGGCTCTACTTGGAGAGTATGTTCACATTCATTTTCTACGTGGTGCTGTTCTTCCTGGCATTCTTCTATGATTCCATGTACACTGACATGAGTGTTCCCTACTCAATTTCCTTATTTTCTGTGTCATGCTTCTGTGTCGTTTTCGGTACTCAGAAATCTGTTCTGCATGCACTCATTAGACCACAAATTTGACAGAAACAATACTGGTGATCAAACAGCAACACCATTGTGTATTTTCTTATCCTACCACGTATATATTTATTTTCAAACCAGTCAGTAACTTTGCTGGCGTCTTCAGGCAAATGTGGCTTTAATTCATTAAAAGTTTCTAGAAAGTCATCAGCTGGAAGGAATGCCAAGGCAGGCGAATGACACATTTTTTCCCCATCTCTTAATACATACTGCACACAAGGAAACCCCCTTCTGCCCACACTCCCACCCCCAGCTTTAAGAGACAGGGTCTCTCTTTCTGTCTCCCAGGCTGGAGTACAGTAGCTTGATCACAGCTCACTGCAGCCTTCACCTCCCAGGCTCAGACAATCCTCTTGCCTCAGCCTCCCAAGTAACTGGGACCACAGTCACACACCACACCTGGCTAACTTTTTAAAAAATTATTTCTAGAGACACTGTCTCACTACATTGCCCAGGCTATTATGGAATTTCTAAGTTCAAGTGTTCCTCCCTCCTTGGCCACCACGCCCAGCGGGAAAGTACATTTTTAAACTGAAGTTTTTTGTTTTGTTTTCAAGGTTACACAATAATTTATTGAGAGCCTCCCTCCTCTCCCTGCCCTTGCAGTCGCTAGGTCACTTTTTCTGCTTGTAGATTTTGTGCGCCAGCTCCAGAAAGATGGCACACTGTTCAATGAGACCCATAATGTGGCTGTAACTGTCATCCTCATACTACAAGAACACGGCCAGCAGATCCAGCTCCTCATATAGTGCCTTCACCTGGGCCACCTTCTCAGCCTCCTTCTGCCCATAATTCTCCTTCAGGATCTGGTACTGTTTCGGAGTGGCCCATGGCAGACACTGAACCACCAGCCAGCTGCATTTGTTGTCCTAGATGTCAGCGCCAACTTTGTCAGTCACAGTGGAGTCCCAAAGAGGTCAAACTGATCATCTTGAATCTTTTTTTTTTTTTTTTTTTTGAGACGGAGTCTCGCTCTGTTGCCCAGGCTGGAGTGCAGTGGCCGTATCTCAGCTCACTGCAAGCTCCGCCTCCCAGGTTCACGCCATTCTCCTGCCTCAGCCTCCAAGTAGCTGGGACTACAGGCGCCCGCCACCTCGCCCAGCTGGTTTTTTGTATTTTTTTTAGTAGAGACGGGGTTTCACCGTGTTAGCCAGGATGGTCTCGATCTCCTGACCTCGTGATCTGCCCGTCTCGGCCTCCCAAAGTGCTGGGATTACAGGCTTGAGCCACCGCGCCCGGCCGATCATCCTGAATCTTAAAGAACTCTCCCATCTCCAGCAGGATCTTCTTGGCATTGGTGTGTGCCTTCTCGCCATCAATGCCTGCCACATGCATGGCTGCAGCTACAGGAAGGTAGAAAGAGTAGAAAGCTGTCTTGTACTTGATATTTGTACTTCTTTTCCATGAATCTGCCAAGATCCACATTGCCCTAGGGGGCTATGATGAGGTCCAGGGTCTGCCCAATCTCAGTCTGATAGGAACTCTGCAGGAAGAGCTCGATCAGTCTGATAGGAACTCTGCAGGAAGAGCTCGATCAGTTTGATAGGAACTCTGCAGGAAGAGCTCCATCGGGTTCAGGTAATAGGGCTGCTCCCAGCAATAGAGCTTCAGCAGGCGGTAGATACATGCTTCCAGAAGCACAGCATCATTGACAACATCCAAGCCCACGCCCGGCTTCTGATACCAGTAGATCTGTCCCCAGTGGGTGAGGAATGAATCCGTGATGTCATCTGCCACCAGTAAGAAAGCTTGCAGCAGTTCCACACACCAGCCCAGGGCCCGCTGGAGACTATCAGCATCCTACCTCCTTGGCTCCACCAGCTCCCGGAATGAAAAACCCTGGTGATAACTTGCCTCCAATGGCATTGTACTCCAGGACCTCCTTGAGCTGGGCAATAACATCTCCCGTCTCTGGGTGCCCCATCTCATCCTCAGTCAGCACTCTAACAATCTGGGAGAAGTGCTGAATGAAATCCTGATTTTCTTGGGCATAAGCATCTGATTTTTGGTCTCCATTCATTCTGAAGGAGGAGCAAAGGGCTCTATTCTTTGATGTGGGTTCCTGCTTCTAAACTGAAGTTTTTGTCATTGCTGTATCTCATGGCCTATCTACTCATCTAATTTTCTATCAAATGCATTGCGCTGAATGGAAAAAACAAACTTTATTGGTAACACTTTGAAATTCACTTTTAGAAGCTTTGATCACATCTAATTCCAAATCTGTTGTTATGGTTTGGGGATTCAACTGAAAGCTGTTTTCTTCTGCAAAGTGCAGCAAATCTTTAAATAATTGTTTAAATGACTAGATGAGTTCTAGAATCTTCAGAACCAACAGGGGCATGAATCATGTATGGCTGATAAAAACCAGTGCAGACAGTTTGAAAGTGCCATCCACTAGCCAAAGTGAAGCATGTGATAGTTCTTCTGTTAGATTTAGTGGTAAATATAAGCAGTCGGTCTTCTTCAACACTCAAATCTCTAACTAAGAACAGTTTGGTTAATGAGTTTTGTGACGCTGGAGGAACCTCAATGTCAGCAAGTGTCTTTGGTTCACAAGGCTGCTCAGCTTGTCGAATTTTATTCTCAGACAAAGGGCGTTTTTTGAAGGCAAGCGTGGCACTATTCATGAAGGAGCAGAAGTTATATATAACTGAGTAATTTGGCGGGAGAGATTTCTCGTAATTTTCACCTGAAAAGTCACTTTTATGATCTTCAAAACACTGAATATTGAGGAAAGATATACCCCACCTAGTCTACTGAGACTCACATATTAACCTCCTCTGGAAACACCCTCACAGACACACTTAAAATAATGCTTTACCAGATTTCTAGGGATTCCTTAATCCAGTCAAGTTGACATATAAATCAACAAGTTCACCCCTTATCAACTTGATATCCATCCACATCTCTTAAACCATACTTAATGTGCAAATGGAGACAATAACAAGGTAATAGTTCTGCCTGACATGACATGGTTATCCTGTATACAGCTGAAACTGCACTAATCCCTGCCTTGGAATTTGGCTTTCAGGATTTTAACATCTGGGATTTTAATCTTTCAGGATTGTGATTTTGGAAGTTCACACGTTAGAGATTTTGATCTTTTGGGATTTAAGACATTAGGGATTTTGGTCTTTCAGAATTTTAGCATTTGAAATTGTGTCATTTAGGATTATGATCCAAACCCATTGATATTTTGTTGTCAGAGGCTGTCCTGTGCATTGTAAAATGTTTTTTTTTTTTTTTTTTTTTTTTTTTTTTTGAGACGGAGTCTCGTTCTGTCGCCCAGGCTGGAGTGCAGTGGCCGGATCTCAGCTCACTGCAAGCTCCGCCTCCCGGGTTCACGCCATTCTCCGGCCTCAGCCTCCCCGAGTAGCTGGGACTACAGGCGCCCGCCACCTCGCCCGGCTAGTTTTTTGTATTTCTTAGTAGAGACGGGGTTTCACCGTGTTAGCCAGGATGGTCTCGATCTCCTGACCTCGTGATCCACCCGTCTCGGCCTCCCAAAGTGCTGGGATTACAGGCTTGAGCCACCGCGCCCGGCCGTAAAATGTTTACAGTGTCCCTGGCCTGCACCCACTAGCAGCCAGTAGCACCTTACACCAAATCATGACAATCAAAACCACCCCCAGGCATTGCCAAACGTCCCTTGAGGAGCAAAATCACCCTGTTCAGGACCACTGGCTTACATACATGGATTAACGAGATGGGAGGTAAAGCGCCATACAGTTTAGGACTGGAATGCCACTCTCTTGAGCATCAGATCCATGTTTCCTTCCGTACCCTATGATGAAGACCTATAAATCATAAACACAACTCCCATCAACTAAGAGACCAACAAATGCAAGACACATAAATACAGGGAAACTAAAGAATTCTTTTATTTAGTGGGAAAGAAGTAGGTAAATGACAGACAGCTCATATTCTGTTAAACAGAAAAAAAAAGAATACAGACATCACAGTGATGAATTTTCACAAAGCTAATAGATTTGAACTACAGAGCAATGGAATATTTATAAGCAAGATGTCATGGTATTAATGACCAAAGTGCATCCAAATAGGTTTTCTAAGCTCAAAAACATTTAAAATCTCAGACTTAAAATTTAAATCTATATATAACAATTGTAAGCACACCACTCAGTCGTTTAAAACTATTCAGTGACTGCTACTCCTGCATAAATATTTTTTCCTAACATTATTTTTTTTCTCCCAAGATTTAGAATGTCACATCTCATGTTCCTACTAGTCATCACACACAGGATTAAAAAAGCCCAAGCAAGAAAGTATTTTTTTTATAATGTGTTCTTAAAAGAAGAAAGAAAAATTAAATGTGAACAATTTGTACAATAGTTGCTGAAGAACAGCAAAACCAATTCCGAAATATCACGTGTACTATACAAAAAGGCGTGGCTCACGGAACCAAGTATATAACACTACAGCAGTTGAATATCAGTCTTTAAAGGTTGGTAATATTACATCCTGTACACAGCTCTGTCTCTCTCTACCTGGCTAGCGCATACCCAGAATCTGTCTGCTTTTTAGCTGGTAATTTTTTTCAATATCTGACAGGGCTTGAGCCCGCAGCTGGGCAGCATGAAGCCTTTTCTTCAGATCCTTGCACTTGGACTTAGACGTGAGCTGACTCTCAGAATTCTCACTCCTCATGACGTTCTCTTTACTTTCCCCACTGAAATGAACTTTCTTCTTAATTACTGAGGATGGAAGATTAAGAAGTTCTTTAGAAGGAAAAAGAAAAAGGGCTTTGAGTTACTTGAACAGAGTTCAACTCCTTCATACTTATACTTATCAAAAAGTATTTGCTCTTATGGTTCACATTTGAAATCTAGGTACCTGTTTTATTTTCTCTGGGATGGGAGGTTAGGGGTGTAGGACCGGCAGAAATCAGCCTTTTAATTCACAGCATTGAAAAAATAATATTGGAATGTGCCGAAATTCAAGGAACATAAGTTTTATTCTCTTAACAACGAACAATCAATTTTACTCTTAAAGTTAAACACACTGAGTATTATGGACAATATAAAACTTTTGGAAATCAATGTTATTTATCTCTATCCTTGAAAATAAGTGCCATTCTATGCAGAACACCTTACCTACAGAAAAGTATAGAAGCACAGTTTGTTTTTTTTTTTTTTGGTTTTTGCTTTTTGTATATATTTTTTTAAATAGAGAACACCTACAGTTTTGGTTAAATGTTCAAGAACACTTAGTTCAAAGCATCTTAACTGACCAGAAATTTGTCTCCAAAAAACCTAAACAAATTTGGTGTGGAAAAGATAAATCAAGTAAGAGTAGTAAAAAATGTAAACTATTCTTTTCATGGAAAAAATAAATAATAATCTTATTTACTTAAAGTGGCAACACTATTAACTGCTGACAGAATTAGTAGGGGCTGGAGGCCTAAACAGATCCTAGATCTTTTTATTTTTCCTCTGTATGTTCAAATATTTACTGAGCTCATAGGATGGGCCACTATGAACCAAACAGGACCTATTCTAGTAGGAGGAGATAAACCAAACACAAATAAACAAGTACTGGTGGGGAATATTTGATGGTAATATGTGCTATTAGGAAAAATAACCCTGGAAACAGGGACATGCTGGGTGGTAGGTGTAATGATACAAAGCCTCATACGGTCATTTCTGAAGTAAGAAGCCACAGGGCTATCTGGATGAAGAGTGCTCCAGGCAGAAGAAATAGGAAATGCTGGCACACAGATGCACTGCCTTCCAAGGGTCCTATGACTTCCTGCTTCATACATCGCTTCTGCTTCAAAGCAAACTGGATTGCCTTTAGACTTTATCTCCACTGTTTCAAATCTTTTTTTTTTTTTTTTTTTTTTTTTTTTTGAGACGGAGTCTTGCTCTGTCGCCCAGGCTGGAGTGCAGTGGCGCGATCTCGGCTCACTGCAAGCTCCGCCTCCCGGGTTCACGCCATTCTCCTGCCTCAGCCTCCTGAGTAGCTGGGACTACAGGCGCCCGCCACCGCGCCCGGCTAATTTTTTGTATTTTTAGTAGAGACGGGGTTTCACCGTGGTCTCGATCTCCTGACCTTGTGATCCGCCCGCCTCGGCCTCCCAAAGTGCTGGGATTACAGGCGTGAGCCACCGCGCCCGGCCTCCACTGTTTCAAATCTATCCACCTTCTTATTATCACAAATACCTATAGATTTGTAAGTCAACATTGTCTTACTGACGGGATAGTTTTGTTTTTGTTTGAGATGGGGTCTTGCCATGTTGTCCCCGCTGGAGTGCAGTGGCTATTCACAGGTGCAGCTGTAGTGCACTACAGCCTCGGACGCCTGGGCTCAAGTGATCTTCCTGCCCGAGCCCTCAGAGTAGCTGGGACTATAGGTGCACCACCACACCTGGCTCTTAATGGGATAGTTTTATAAGAAAAAAGTGTTTTTAAAAAATGTTTAAAATTCTTCCATTAAATAGAATAATGACTATTTCATCAAATAAGAAAAGAAAAGTTTAAAAAAAAGATACTGCTGCTTGCTGTGATGATTTCAATACACTTGTGATGGCTTCCTCATGTGTGGATTTTATAGCCCAAGGATGGGGAGAGGATATTTCCAACTGTCCTGAGTTCAGAATAGTACCAGCTCCCCACTGCTATGATGCTTATCTTATAGCTCTGATGTGTTCACTACTTTCAGCACTCAATACTCTAAAATGTCTGCTTGCCCCAGTGGATACTTGATTCCTATGGCTCATTTTAAATATTTGCCATGATTCACATATAAGTAGATTCCCATACTTATCTGTGTATCCTATAAAGTAAAACACATCATGCTTACTTAGCTATTTTCATCTTTTGCTCAAAGACTATCAGGGCAAATGTAAATAAACTCTTTAACTGAAGAGCCATCCCCAACAGGGTCTTAAGTAATTTCCTGCAATGGGTTTGATGCATGAAATTCATCCAGTATGATTTTCTCCTCATTTTATCACCCTAATCATGATTTAAGTATACTTTGTCTTTATGGATGACAGTGTGGAATCTATGAAAAGCCAAAATAAATATGTTTATAATATTGAAATGGTAGATGGCAATATTGAGAAAAAAGAAGGTATCTTAACAGAGATGAAGCCAAAGTTTCATACAATCTTTGTTTCATTTACTTCTATCAGTAGTTTCATTTCTTTCCATCACTTGTTCACTACAAAGTTATTGTGATCATCAATCTAACTTTAGTAGGGTTTTTTGTCTGTTCCATTTACAAAATGCTGCCAATACTCACTAAATTGATCACATCTCAATTTATTAAAGATAAGAATAATAGCTTTCATATATGCTGTCCTACATGGAATAAGGGAGTTAAAAAAAACTCTAAATTTTATTGAAAATTCAGATGCTCGATTTTTGAAACCAACAACTTTTAACAGTTAGTTTGTGCCCTAAAGAAATCAAGCAAAAAGATGTTTCACAGTTTGCATTTTACATAGAGTCAACTGAATTAGTGAGAGGTTTCTATAAAATGGAGAATGTTAGACAATGGTTCACTGGTATATACGATAACCACATCTCAGTGTGGCAGAGTGAAGGGACAATGCCACACAAAGGCAGGACCCTGAGAAAGCTGAACATCTATATACCAGACTTTAAATAAAGAAGGAAATGCAGAGAACATATGTAGATATTAAACAATGAAATTTCCACAAATATGTGTTTCAGCTTGAAAGGGTGTTAGCAAAGATCCAAACGTGACAGCCTATTCTGCAGGTGGCTTATCATGCCTTTTAAGACATGCTTTCTATGAAAGATGAGGCATGACAGTATTAAAATTTTGATTTTTACTTGAAATGCAGTTTATCTCTCTGAAATCTAAAACACACAATAGTTTTGTAAATGCCCTAATTTTAAAAAATAAGTATCAGCCGAGCATGGTGGCTCATGCCTGTAATCCCAGCACATTGGGAGGCTGAGGTGGGCAGATCATGAGGTCAGGAGATTGAGACCATCCTGGCTAACACAGTGAAATCCCGTCTATACTAAAATTGCAAAAAATTAGCCAGGCGTGGTGGCGGGCACCCGTAGTCCCAGCTACTCGGGAGGCTGAGGCAGGAGAATGCCGTGAACTCGGGAGGCGGAGCTTGCAGTGAGCCAAGATCGCGCCACTGCACTCCCGCCTGGACAACAGAGCGAGACTCCATCTCAGAAAATAATAATAATAATAATAATATTAATAAGTATCAATTACTAAACATGTGGTTTGATAAGGTTAAGAAAATCAAACATGAAATTCTGTGACTCATTGCCTCAGGTCTATGAACCCAGGAAATAAATCATTGCTATAACAGAATTTTGTTTCCATTGAAATGCATATATTCAATGAAATCCATCTTAAAATTTGAGACTTTGTAAATGAAAAGGGCTACCTAAGCCACTTTGGGAGCAACACTGGTGCACATTTCTTCATTTGTAGCACCAGCTTCTGTTGACCAAGTTGATTCTCATACCTGGACTACTTGCCAGAGACGGGAACTTCTGTTCCTTTAGCAAGCTGTAATTCTTCAACAGATTTTCTGCTCTAGCCAGTTTGTCCTCTGCTAGTCTTTCACGAACACAAAGCTCCTGTTCTTTCTCTTTAAAAAGAGAATAGACAAAGAAAAAAAAAATTAACAAGTGACCTTCACTAAAAAACGATTTACATTTGGCAATCTTATCACTACTAGCATGCTTGATACTGATAAGCAATGTTTGGGGAAAGGATTCTCACTATGCCTCAGTCAAACTGATTGTGTTAGTTTTTAATTGAGTGTTTTAGTAGGCTGTATGTTTATCTTAGATTTTCTTGAAAGGACTTGTTTAAACAAATACAAAGTTAGCTTCAACCTTTGGTCATCTTTTGTGGGAGTAACTCAATTGGGAAAACAAAAAACTAAAGCTATCTCTGCTCTTCATTGAAGATAGGCAACAGCTAATTTTCAGGACATGATCTGGCCTCACAGTACAAAAATCTTCTTTTTTTCTGGTTGAATGACCACACTCAAATAAAAGAAAAAAAAAAAACGCAATTCAGTTAGGCGGTAGTTCATAGGATTAGTATTAATAACAAAGGTTACTATTTATTCATGGCCCAAAATTCAGAAAGTATTCAGATTTCAGTTGCTATATGAAATTATGGCTGGGCACAGTGGCTCACGCCTATAATCCCAACACTTTGGGAGGCCAAGGCAGGTGGATCACCTGAGGTCAGGAGTTCAAGACCAGCTGGGTCAACATGGCAAAACCCCATCTCTATTAAAAAATACAAAAATTAGCCAGGTATGGTGGCAGGCGCCTGTAATCCCAGCTACTCAGGAGGCTGAGGCAGGAGAGCTGCTTGAACCCAGAAGGCAGAGGTTGCAATAAGCCAAGATGGTGCCACTGTACTCCAGCCTGGGCAACAAGAGTGAAATTCCATCTCAAAAAAAAAAAAAAGAAAAGAAAAGAAAAGAAATTATGAAACACTGGGGAAAGTTATAAGAAAAAGTTTTCTTATTTTTTACAGAGGTTTCTATGTAAGTATAGGTTGTACCTATACAGTAAGCATATCTCACAGGACTATATAGTATTTCATTATTTAAAGCCTGGATTAAGTATAAAGCTGCAGAAGTAAAATCAGGTGAGTCATGAGGGTGACAGGTGACAAATATGACCCATCTCTCGTCTCCTGATGTTAAAATGAAGAACCTCACTCTGTAGCTACCTTGCGTAACCCTAAATGCTTGCTAGTAGCTCTCATCTTGGTGGAGTAGATACACTTTCAACATCAAAACTAAATTAACACCTAATCAGTTAATACTCGTAAGTTAACGTTAATACCCACCAGAGTATTATTTATAGACTTAAAATATCTTGCATCTAGACTCTCTATTGAATTGCCTGAACAGACCAGGTGTGGTAGGTCACATCTGTAATTCCAGCACTTTGGGAGGCAAGGTGGGAGGATTGCTTGAGCTCAGGAGTTCAAGACCAGCCTGGGCAATATAGTGAGACCCCATCTCATTTTCAAAAATAAAAAGTTAAAAAAAAAGAAAAGAATTGCCTGAACATATCTCATGTACATACTGTAGGGTTTTAGACCTGGAATTCTGTTGGAGTGGCCATTTCAAAAGACAAAAGTCATGGTTTTTATTATGGAAAGCAGCAATTTTAAGACCTTCCTTTACAGTGGGAAAACATTAGAGTATTCATAGTAGAGATGAAAAAGAAAAAAGTAACTCTACAATAAAGTATAAAGCCATCACTGTTAAGGCCCAATATTATATAACTAGCAACTGATCTCAGAGAAAGACGTCCAACATGAAGGTGCTAGCAAGCCTGATTATTAAAAATCTACAATACATATTTTGGTTTCTCAAGTATTTTTAAAAGCTTCTAATAAGATCTGTATGTATAAAATATTCTGCTCAAAAGATATTCAGACACATCAAAATAACCCACTTGGTAGTTCTCCTTTGCTTTGACCCCCATTCAGACTTACGCTCCAATCTTTCTTCTCTTGCTTTGAGAGCTCGCTCTCGCTCCTGTAACTGAATTTCCTTTAGTTTCAGCTCACTTAATACAGGGCTGGAATCCTGCAATTTTTCTGGCTCTCCTAATTGTCGCCCTCTTCTCTCAAGATTTCTTCTTTGCTCTTCTGCAACCAAATCTGCTATTAAAGGGTTCTCGAGAATTTCTTCAACAGAAGGTCGATGGTAATCCTGGGGAAAAAAAGATGCAGTATATAATCAGATTGCGTAACAGAAGAGTTCTCCAAAGACAGCAGTTACAATAAAAGGACATATATGTATTTCCAAGACAAAAGAAAGGACTCCTTTATGGCTAGGTCTTAAACACTTGGAAAAATAAGTTCACTGGTGGTTTTAACCCACAAGGTTCTGGGTCCACAAGGTAATGCAGATGTTAACTTACCTTTTTTCCCTTTTCCCCTTTTCACCTTTCTAAGAAGGTTCAATCCCTGAAGATTGGTACATCTTGTGCTGATGCTTGGTAGCACTGCTAGAGTCTGTTTTAGGGGAAGTACTGTCCTTGCATCTCTAAACTACATTTAGCAAGATACTCTCTCACTGACTCTCAATCCTGTCACTTCATCTGTATCCTTGTCTGTGATCCTACAGCATTTTCCTTCTTCTCTTATGTCAGCCTGATCCCCAGAACATTTCCTTCCCCATTCTATAGCCAGAGTTTTTCCACATAATCTCTTTATTGATTTTCCCTCTGCTTTTTAGCTGTCCTCCCTCCACCCTCCATCACCCCTCCCCTTCTTCTGATCTTCTGATCTCTAATCTCTCAATTCGAGCTAGAGGCAGAGTAATAAAGTCTTATCTCTGGCCCCTTCCCTCACCACCTGCCACTGTAAGGTAGGCAAGGACAAGGGGAACGAGGATTTGAATTCTTTTTGCAATCTTTCCTTGCTACCAACCCATCTGTTAGCATGGCAGAGTGGGCAGAGAAATAAAGAAAGCGCAGAAGGTGGGCCAGCAAGGATGTGCAATTTGCCAAATTTACATATGTTTTCACTTGTGTTAACACAGTATATTTAGCTAAGAAACTATATTTAATGTTTCCTCAGTCTCCATTGATCTACAAGAGAGAATGTATGTTCCAACACTTAACTGACAGCTAGAAACAGACAATATATCATCTTATCATCTTTACCTTTAAGTTTAACATCCTCGTAATAATTCCATTCAATTCATCAGAGTAACGGTATGGAATTCGCCTGAATTTGCCCTCTCTGATTTTCCCAGCGAGTTCTTTCTGGCTAAAAGCTGTAAATGGAGGCCTGGGATTAAAAAAGAAGGAAAAGACGACGAAGACATTTTCAAATTGTAAAAATGAAAATATACAATAGGAACTAAATCAAAAGCACAGTTTAAGCTCCAGTTTGTATTTTAAGTTTCTACTTGTGGGATTTTCTTCTTATATGTTTCCCAACCTTGGCACTATTAACATTTGAGGTCATATAATTCTTTGTTGTCGGGGGCTGTCCTGTGCATTATAGGTATTTTGTAGCCTCGCTGCCCTGTACCTCTAGATGCCAGGAGCACTCCCCAGCTGTGATAACTAAAAATTTATCCAAACATTGTCAAATGCCCCACAAGAGGCAAATTTGCTTCCCTTATCCCTGGTTGAGAATCACTGCTCTACAGAATAGTTTCAAAGGGAAAAAAACGAAAAGAAGAACAAAGGAAAAGAACTGGAGCTCTTCCCTGCTCTAAAGATCCCCAGATCTCTACCCCGGTCTTGTTTCATTTCTTCCACATCCTTACAGTAGCTTTACCTTATCTGCCTGACCTATGTGTTCTCCCTTGAGCTAAGTGTCAATCTAACAGGAAAGCGCCTAACCAGCCAAGACACTTAAACAGTCAAGACCCAGCCTCATGGCTTACAGTTTTAATTTGTGAATAGTTTCTTTTAGCCTGTCCATCTACCTTAATTTTAGCCAAAGTACAATTCTTTCAGACTTGAATATACTTTCATTAGCGTGGAGGCTCAAAAAACTAGACCCAGTGAAATGTGACAAACAGTACAAACCTTAGACTAGGAATCTGCCTTCATCATACTTACATTAATGCACATAGTTCATACAGCAAACAGCCCAGTGACCAGATATCTGATTTCTCATTGTAGGACATGCGATTCATTTGTTCCTATACAGGGAAAAAGGGTAAGAAAGTGGAAGGTGTTAAGAGTTTATTTTGTTTTGAAACTTATAAAACACATTAAATTACTCCTGAGGTAAAAACAGAACTTCAAAGTTTTTAGCTTATACTTTATCTTGAAATTTATAATGGGCCGGGCGCGGTGGCTCAAGCCTGTAATCCCAGCACTTTGGGAGGCCGAGACGGGCGGATCATGAGGTCAGGAGATCGAGACCATCCTGGCTAATACGGTGAAACCCCATCTCTACTAAAAAATACAAAAAACTAGCCGGGCGAAGTGGCGGGTGCCTGTAGTCCCAGCTACTCGGGAGGCTGAGGCAGGAGAATGGCGTGAACCCGAGAGGAGGAGCTTGCAGTGAGCTGAGATCCGGCCACTGCACTCCAGCCTGGGTGACAGAGCAAGACTCCGTCTCAAAAAAAAAAAAAAAAGAAATTTCTAATGGAAAAAAAAGGCAATGCTCTTGTCCCAATACACTGTCATATATAATTCATTCACTCATTTTTCATTCACAAATGAAAGTGCTTAGTATAGACTAGGCACTGACAATTCAGAGGTGAATATGACAGACTTCTACTCTCAAGGCAAAGTAAGAAACACCATTTTAAAAGAACTAGAGAAAATTTAAGAATAATCAAAATATGTATCTAGTCCACATTTAAATGGATATAGACATAAATAGCTAATTGAATTACCCATTTGTATTTTTTCTTAGTCCACTGCATAAATCACAGTAGTAACTAATATTATCATTACCTATTTGTTTGCCTTTCTTCCACATCTACAGTAACAACAGCCTACCAGAGCTCTTATTCTTTTTTTTTTTTTTTTTTTTTTGAGACAGAGTCTTGCTCTGTCGCCCAGGCTGGAGTGCAGTGGCCGGATCTCAGCTCACTGCAAGCTCCACCTCCCGGGTTTATGCCATTCTCCTGCCTCAGCCTCCCAAGTAGCTGGGACTACAGGCACCCGCCACCTCTCCCGGCTAGTGTTTTGTATCTTTTTAGTAGAGACAGGGTTTCACTGTGTTAGCCAGGATGGTCTTGATCTCCTGACCTTGTGATCCGCCCATCTCGGCCTCCCAAAGTGCTGGGATTACAGGCTTGAGCCACTGCGCCCGGCCAGAGCTCTTATTCTTAACAGAGGGAATAGAAGCAATCTCTAGTGGCTGGTTAGTGTTTTAAAGTCCAACTGGTGAGTCTGATGCCACTTTTTGACAATCAGTGCCTTAGGGAAGCTGAACCACTCTAATTACAAGGGCAGGAGGGAAAAGGAACAAAAGAATAGGTTTCAAGCTTTCCAAGAACCACTTCTGGATAATTGTCCTTTATGTTAAAAACATTCTATTTGGAATTTGATACAGTGAGAAAATGGTACTGTTCTGGCCATTCTTAGTCAAAACCAAAATCACTAATTTACAAAGTTTTATACTACAGTCAGATCTGTTAACATAATTTATAAAGATCTGGAAAATCCTAGAAAGGTGAACTACTAAAATACTAATAAATATTTCTTCATCTTTATCTGTTCAGATGTCATATACTAACACATTAGTGCTATCACAATTGACTTAAACTTTTTAAAAGCCGTCAGGCAATATCTAACAACAGCCATAAACTGTTTATACCTTTTACCCCAGCAATTTCATTTTATGAGCTGCATGTCAAGGAAATAACCAAAAAGGAAGAAAGAATAATTCATACAAAGATATGCAGAACAGTACTTCTAAGAATGGTGAAACATTTTAGAAACAAAATATCCAGCAATAGAGGTAATTGGTGAGTGGACTCAGCACGTTATTTCAGGAAAAGGCAACAAAAAAATAACACGTACAAAAAGTTACATTGTAAAAACATGCTATCTCAGTGAGCAAACTTCCTGAGCTCTGATTCTGCATGCACAAGAATCATTTACAGAGTCTGTTAAAATGCAAAGTCTAAAATAAAAAGTACAATATTGAAGAAAAAAAAAAAAACAAAAAACAAGAGTTCAAGAACCTACCCAGAGATCGAAATTCACTCGATGGATTTGGGTTTGGTTTAGCACCCAGAACTCTGCATTTTAAACAAACACTCCAAGTGAGTCTGATGCAGATGACCAGGACCTACACATTGGAAACAGCTCTTGAGGGCAGGGACAAAATCCATTTCATTTTTGTAATCCTTGAGTTTAATGCATTGTAATCATTCCATAAAAGCTTGAACTGAATATGCTTTAATTTGCATGAATGCTCAAAAAATTGAACCCACTGAGAGATGACAAACAGTGCAAACCTTAGAGTAGGAATCTGTCTTCATCATACTTACATTATTACACATAATTCATGAAGCAAACAAAAACTCATAGACTTTATTGGTCTGGTGGTCCATGTGGAAAAATATAACAGTATTTTCAATTCTTAAACAAACAGAAAACTCAATTTCCCTGCTTCAGAATGCTTAACATTAAAAGATGTTTTGGCTGGGAGCGGTGGCTCATGCCTATAATCCCAACAATTTGGGAGGCTGAGGTGGGCAGATTGCTTGAGGTCAGGAGTTTGAGACCAGCCTGGCCAACATGATGAAACCCTGTCTCTACTAAACATACAAAAATTAGCCGGGCATGGTGACATGCACCTGTCGTCCCAGCTACTCTACTCGGGAGGCTGATGCAAGAGAATCCTTTGAACCCAGGAGGCAGAGGTTGCAGTGAGCCGAGATCGTACCACTCCACTCCAGCCTGGGAGACAGAGCGAGACTCTGTCTCAAAAACAAACAAAAAAACAAAAATAAAAGATGTTTTAAAAAGTATCTAAATTCTGAAATACTTACAGGAGACATGTAATAAGGTGTGCCAACAAATGTTTTTGCAAAACTCGTGTCGTGGTTTAATATTCTAGCTAGCCCAAAGTCTCCAAGCTTGACGTTTTGCTTGCCATCCAGGAAAACATTGGCTGGTTTCAGATCCCGATGCAATACAGTATGACCACCATCACTTCGTCTGTGGCATTCCTTCAGGGCCAGAGTCAACTGAGTCATCACTCGAAGAACAAACTCTTCATCTAAGTATTGCCTGAAACCAAAGCAGTTATACAGCATATAACTTATAAAAAAAAAAAAAAATTCGTTGCCAAGATGGGATGATATAAATTATCCAGTGTACTAATAGGGAAATAAATTATTTATTTATTTATTTATTTATAGTTTTTGAGACAGAGCCTTGCTCTGTCACCCTGGCTGGAATGCAGTGGCATGATCATGGCTCACTGCAGCCTCGACCTCCCAGGCTCAAGCAATCCTCTTGCCTCAGCCTCCCAAGCAGCTTAGACTACAGGCACATGTCACCATACCTGGCTAATTCTTGTAGAAACAGGGTCCTACTATGTTGCCCAGGCTGATCTTGAAATCCTGGGCTCAAGTGATCCTCCTGCATCGGCCTTCCAAAGTGTTGGGATGACAGGTGTGAGCCACCACACTCAGCCTATAGATTGTTATTTTGATATAAAATATGGGTGTTGATTCACCGGGAATTTTCTAAAGTACTATGGACCTACCAAACAAATGCAAGTATACTCTTCCATATTACTGATCCTAAAACAAGATGCTTAAAATAAATGAAAGTAGACCTAATTTCAGCTTACATTTTTAAAAGATTATGCTTACCTTTCCTTGGTTCCCTTTGTAATTACACTAGCCAGATCCCCTCCTTCACAATATTCCATTACAATGTACAGTGTTGTGTTGGTCCGGTCAATAATTCGATCATAGTAACGAACGATGTTTGGATGTTTCAGTTCACGAAGCAAATTCACTTCAGAAACAAGCATCTGTTTCTCAGTTTCTGTCATGGAGCCATAGTCAAGTTCTTTCCAAACTAATATCTAAAATAAGAATTTCCAAGGTATGAATGAACTCATTACGCTCAAAAACAAAGAATGAAAGTTCCAAGATTTAAAAAATAACCTTCCTTTTAATTATATCCTACAATCAAGGTCATTATCTAATTTAGTTCAATGAACTTAAGGAACTGTGAGTTTACTTCCATAATCTTCTTTCAATTTCTAAGCAGTAAATGATGTTGTAGGGAGATAAAGGGGAATAAGGCACATGAGGTCTCCCCCAACCCCTACCCTCAGTTGGTTAGTGGGAAGTTGGCAAAAAGGTACTTTAGTCAAAATTGGGGTGGAGGTGGTCAAAGTCCCTGCCCCATTCCACCTCAGTCGTGTTTTCCCAGGATGAGACACCTTGGAAAAGCAGCCAGGCAGTTTCCTGTCCAATGTTACTTTCTGTAAAAGGTCTACCTGTATACATTGGGAAATATGAATCCAATAATCCGAATAATGGGTATTTTGAGGGAGTCTGACTGCAGATACAAAGCTTCGGGTTCTGGTGGTCCTGCCCCTTTCTTGTGTCTGAGAGGGCCGCTCTTAGAGCTCTAAAAACAGCTCAGGAGTTAGCTACGTGTCACCAATGGAAGGTCCTTAGCAACCCAAAGCAGGAGAAAGAGAGAAATGGGGAGAGAAACGGGAAAAGATGGAAATACGTATATCAAAAGACGCGGTCTCCCATCCTTTAAGCGACCCAGGACAGGCTGTCAGATGCAGACCCAGTAAAGACGGCTGAGTCTTCCGGGCACCCACTTCCCCAGCCCTCTCGGTTCCCTTCGGTGGCGCAGGGCGCTCGCCCCTAAGCAGGGGCTGGCACAGGGAAGGGACCACGCTCACCTTGCCGTCACTCTTCCTCCGGATCTTCTGGCAGCGGCCATAGGAGCCTGTGCCAATGGTGTATAACACTTCATAGTCCTCAGCCCGGGACGGCATGGCCGGCCAGTCGCCAGAGTCGCGCTGCCTCACGCAGGTTGCGCCCCCAAGTGCGGAGCTCCAGGGACCGGGACCGGGAGCTTCAGGGACCAGCACGGAGAAGCCCCCGAGCAGCGCTAACCCGTCACCCTTGCCTTCGGCCCCGTTTAACTGTCGCGGGCCCTGATCTCGCAGTCTATTGGCAGGCGGTGGGCCCGCTTCGCCTCTCTGATTGGCTAAGAAGAACACAACAATACCCTAGGCATCTTGGGAAAAGTGTCACTAGGCAACCGCGTCGGCCTCTGCTTTTAACCTGTGGGAGCAGGGGGCGGAGCTAAACCAAAGGGAGGGCGGGAGAAAGGAAGCGGCAGCAGGCGCCTCTTGGCAACTCTAACCCTCTGGTAGAGATCGCCAAGGTAACCGAGATCGAAGGACCTCCCCTCAGGCTTCTTTGCACACAGCTTCCACCAAATGCCTTCTGACCTTTGCACTCTGGCCCCTCACACTACCTACTCTCCCCGGAACACGCCTTCCTCGCTCAGGTTCCAGTACCCTGAACCTGGGTGGGGTCACGTTGAGGACACGCTGAGAGCTGAATACAAATTAGAAATTAGACTGGGCGCCGTGACTCACCCTCGCCCGTAACCCTAGCACTTTGGGAAGCCGAGGTGGGTGGAACGCTTGAGCCCAGGAGTTCAGACCAGCCTGGGCAATATGGCAAACCTCGTCTCTACTGAAAATATGAAAATTAGGCCGGGCGCTGTGGCTCACGCCTATAATCCTAGCACTTTGGGAGGCCGAGGCAGGCGGATTGGGATTGCTTGAGGCCAAGAGTTCAAGACCAGCCTGGCCAACATGGCGAAACCCCTTCTCTACTAAAAATGAAGAAAAAAAAAAATTAACCGAGCATGGGGGTGCATGTCTGTAATCCCAGCTTCTTGGGTGGCTGAGTCATGAGGAACTGCTTGAACCCGGGAGGCAGAGGTTACAGTGAGCAGAGATTGCGCCACTGCACTCCAGCCTGAGTGACACAGTGAGACCCAGTCTCCAAAAAAAAAAAAAAAGAAGAAGAAATACAGTCGCTCTTTGACCAAGCACTTTACACGTCTTGTCCCGTTTATGTGTGCCAAACACATAATTCACCCTATTGACAATACTTCATTGAACACAGATTCTTTTTTAGGCACCCACACAAACCAACTTTCCCAGCTTACGCAGCCAAATGAACAGTCCCATGTTTACCAGGGAAGGAGCACCTAGAGGCCTCCATCCAGGGCTTGTTGGAGGAATACGTACATTACCAGAAAGCTAATAATTTGGCAATGCATAAACAGGCCAGTTTTCTTTAAATATCTATTTGGCATAGGATTAAAAGAAACCTGATTTTCTATTAATAAGAATTTAAAAGCTCTTTATGTTAAAATAAGGGACTTATTACATGCACTGAATATAACATAAGATAACTGGAATTGCCAACCAGGAGAATTTTTAAATTAACATTCAAGGGTACTGTCTTACCTCAGGGGAATAGGACAAATTTAGGTTTCAAAAGTTATGTAAGGCACTGCAGATGGCTATGTTAATTAGCATCATTTTTTATTTTTGTGCCTCTTACAGATGGGTATCCATAGAGCTTGCTGTGGTTTGAATGTATCCCCCAAAGTTCATGTGTTGAAAACTTTATCATTAATGCAAAAGTGTTAAGAGGTGAGAGGTTTAAATTGATTGGCTTATGAGGGCTACGCCCTCACGAATGGATTAATGTAATCACAGGAGTGGGTTATCTTGAGAGTCGGTTGGTTATAAAAATGAGTTTGGCTTTCCCTTGCTGTTTCTCTTACCATGTGATGCCTTCTGCTATGTTGTGACCCAGAGAAAAGGCTGCTGCCAGATGCTACCTGTTGATCTTGGACTTCCTAGCTTCCAGAATCATGAGCCAAATAAACTATTGTTTATAAATTGCCCAGTGTGTGGCATCCTGTTATAGCAACATGAAACTGTATAAGACAGAGCCCTGGCCGGGCACGGTGGCTCACACCTGTAATCCCAGCACTTTGGGAGGCAGAGGCGGGTGGATCAGGAGGTCAGGAATTCAAGATCAGCCTGGCCAACATGGTGAAATCCCGCCTCTACTAAAAATACAAAAATTAGGTGCAATGGCAGGCACCTGTAATCCCAGCTACTTTCCGAAAGCTGAGGCAGGAGAATGGCTTGAACCCGGGTGACAGAGGTTGCAGTGAGCAGAGATCACGCCATTGTACTCCAGCTTGGGCGACAGAGTGAGACCCCGTCTCAAGAGAAAAAAAAGAAAAAAGAGCCCTTTGGTTATCCTGCCCCAAATCCAGTCCTGCACCTTCTCTCTGGCCACTTCTGCTTTTGCTCTAAACACACTTTCTCAGTTCCTCACCACCACCACCATCTTTGCACCTGTGATTGCATTTGCCTAGAATACCATCCAACCCACTCCCTTATCCACTCCAGTCATGTCTGCCTAGAGGACATAACATATCCTTCAAGATTCAATTCCAACTTTCTGTCCTGTAATCTGAGAAGCCTCTCTGGTGTACTTGGACAGTCAATCCTCTGTCTACAGTGTTCATAGACCACCAGAAAATCAAAGCTTTTCATTATTTGTTTACATGGGTCTCACAGTAGCTGAACTCCAAACTGCTTATAGCCAGCGTAAGTCCTGTAATAGAGAAGGCATGCAGTAAAGCTTTGTTAAATAAAAATCTGAGAAAGACCCTTATTAATAATTATGCAAGGATTTTGAGTGGCCTCTCAAGCAATTTCCAAATGCCCCAGCTCTAGGCAGAAACTAAATATCTGGGAAGGAGCCATCCTAAGAGTACGGAATGTGGCTCCTAGACACATATGCTCATTCAACAAGTATTTATTGAGTACTTGCTATGGGCCAGGTATAATGATAGGCATTGACATCCTGGGTTTTCATTTTAAAAAAGACAGTGGAGCCACAAAGACAATAATAAAGAGTAGCATAGGAGGCTGGGCACGGTGTCTCATGCCTGTAATCCCAGCCCTTTGGGAGGCCGAGGCAGGCAGATCACCTGAGGTCAGGAGTTCAAGACCAGCATGGCCAATATGGTGAAACCCCGTCTCTACTAAAAATACAAAAATTAGCTGGGTGTGGTGGCACACCTGTAGTCCCAGCTACTCGGGAGGCTGAGGCAGGAGAATCGCTTGAACTCGGGAGGCGGAGGTTGCAGTGAGCCGAGATTGCGCTACTGCACTCCAGCCTGCTCGACAGAGCGAGACCCTGTCTCAAAAAAAAAAAAAAAAAGAAAGAAAGAAAGAAAAAAAAAAAGGTGGCATAGGAATCATGTGACAAACCCTAAAGATTGGCCAGAGTTAGCCCGCATCATGAGTGAGGGCAGGATAGCCTAGCAGAGACCACTAGACACCAGAATAGAATGAGACACTGAGAGATGAGGAGCATGTGGGAGTCAAACAGGGACAGGTTACAGGGAACATCTCTTCCCCCATAACTTCTTTCCTTTTCCCTTCATATTCCATCCATCCTTTAAGTCTCAGCTCATGTGCAGTTTCTTCTCTGAAATTTTTCCTGATTGACTTCAACCCACTATGATCTTCTAATTACTCTTTAGAGTAATCAACTGTGTTTTTACTCATTTAGAATTATACTAGGCCATATTAGTAGCTTCTCATGTGTATCCATCTTGTCTGCCTTATTACATGGAAAATTCATCCTCCAACAAGTATAAATAGGGGCTCAGCCAGGTGCCAGATGCTGAGGATACCACAGTGAATAGGACAGATATATAATCCTGTAGGTGGAAGAGATGGATATAACCTATAACACAGAGAAACTCCACTGTGACAAATTGTGGCAAGAATTAAGAAGAAAACAAACGAAGAACTGAGATGATTCCATTTAAACAGAGGACGAAGATGAGCAGCTGTATAAGAGTGGGGCCAATCCTTGAACTTCTCTATACCCACTCTCCCCACATCCACGGTCTAATTCACTGTCTTCACACTTTTCTTGCTAACTGTGCTCATGTTGTCAGTTTTCATTTAAATTTGGTGAAATCTCAAATAAGAGAATGTTTGCACTTGCATTTTATCCCACAGGCACTCTGTACATCTCCATAGGGACACTGATTACTATTACTATTATTTTTTGAGACAGGGTATCACTCTGTAGCACAGGCTGGAGTGCAGTGGCACGATCACAGCTCACTGCAGTCTCAACCTCCTGGGCATAAAGCCATCCTCCCACTTCAGCTTCCTGAGTAGCTGGGACCACCGGTGCACACTACTATGCCTAGCCATTTTTTTAACTTTTTGTAGAGATGAGGTCTCACTAAGTTGCCCAGGCTTATATTGAACTCCCGGGCTCAAGCACCTCAGCCTCCCAAAATGCTGAGATTTCAGGCGTGAGCCACCGCGCTTGGCCTGATTAATTTTAATTTTCTTTTTTCTTTCTTTTTTTTTTTTGAGATGGAGTCTCGCTCTGTCACCCAGGCTGGAGTGCAGTGGTGCCATCTTGGCTCACTGCAACCTCCGCCTCCCGAGTTCAACAGATTTTCCTGCCTCAGCCTCCCGAGTAGTTGGGACTATAGGTGCGGGCCACCATTCCTGGCTAATTTTTGTAGTTTTAGTAGAGAGAGGGTTTCACCATGTTGGGCAGGCTGGTCTCAAACTCCTAACCTCAAGTGAGCCACCCACCTCAGCCTCCCAAAGTCCTGGGATTACAGATGTGAGCCACTGCAGCCAGCACCTAATTAATTTTTAAAAGAAGCTACTTGAAGATTAATGAGCATACCAAACTTAATGTGCCAAAAATCAAGTTTCTGATCTTCATCCCAAATTTGTTCTCCTCTCTATCTTCGTAGTCTCCAGTAACCAATGCATCTGATTTTGTTGCTGTTTGTTTGATTTACTGCAGTATTCCCAGCACCTAAAATGTGCCTGGAACAAAGCAGGCACCCAGCACTTGTACATCGTGAATGGGTGAATGAACGAAGCCATACTTCGTTGCCCTCAGCTTCTTTTTTTTATGTTGCTTTAAAGACCCACTAGAGGGCTGTATATCACTGCATAATAAACGAGGAGCTGGCGCCTGCGCGGCAGCACTACTCCGCCTGCAGAAACCTGTCCCTACAGGAAATCCCCAGATTTGCATGTGTGAGGATTTAAAAACAGACAAGACGTTTGTGTATAAGTCTTATCTCCACAATTACTTGAAGCAATTTGAAGTCAGGGATTATGGAAATTCTTTCGAGTGATTAAAAAAGATTTCTAGAAAGGAAAAAGGAGAGATTCTTTGTTTATAACAATCAGAAGCTAAGAGATGCTTTTAAAAAAAGATGCATGACATACTATACGCTCAACAAATAAACACGTTCTAGAAGAAAGAATGAGGTGTTAGGCAGACTGTTCTTAACAGCCACATACCACGTGACATAAACAGGACAAGAGGCAGACTGAGAGACAGCTTCAGCTAAATGGCAGGCAGCTGATGGAAGAATATGATGAGAAGAAAGTTATCTTTGAAACCAAAGTGTTTAGTTAAGAGCTCCACCACATTTTAAAAGGGAATAGTTTTAAATTTATGCCCAGGGGTACAAATTTTTTATTTTATTTATTTATTTATTTATTTATTTATTTATTTATTTTTGAGACTGAGTCTTGCTCTGCCGCCCAGGCTGGAGTGCAGTGGCACGATCTCGGCTCACTGCAACCTCCGCCTCCCGGGTTCATGCCATTCTCCTGCCTCAGCCTCCTGAGTGGCTGGGACTACAGGCGCCCGCCACCACGCCCGGATAATTTTTTATATTTTTAGTAGAGACGGGATTTCATCGTGTTAGCAAGGATAGTCTTGATCTCCTGACCTCGTGATCCAGCCACCTCAGCCCCCCAAAGTGCTGGGATTACAGGCATGAGCCACTGCACCCGGCAACCCAAGGGTACAAATTAGGGAAAAACATATTTCTGTTCAATATAAGGATAAACTTTCAAAGATAGACATTCATAATTTTCCATGTTTTTTCCTGTTATTTGTAAATTCAGGATATTTATTATCTCTAAGACTATTCATCACTTAAATGTGATAAGACAAATGTTAAAACTAATTATGGACGGTGAGGCCTGCTAGAGTCTGAATGCTTGTGACCTCCCTAAATTCATATGTTGAAACCTAACCCCCAAGCTAATGGTATTAAGAGGTGGAGCCTCTGGGGGAGTGATTAGTGCCCTTATATCAATACAAAAGGCCCCAGGGAGTTTGTTTGCCATGTGTTTGCCCTTCCATCATGTGAGGACACATAGAGCATGCCATCTGTGAGAAACGGGTCCTCATCAGACACTGAATCTGCTGGCACCTTCCCCTTGGACTTTCCAGCCTCCAGAACTGTGAGCAATAAGTTTCTGTTGTTCATAAATTACTCAGTCTAAAGTATTTTATTATAGCAGCCTGAACTACCTTGCACAGGACCATAATGTGTTTCTAAGGGACTAAGAGCTTTTAGAGAACACACCTACCTTTTCCACCGGGGGGGCAGCACAGTGATGGTAGGAGCAGTGAGCTTGAGCTGCAGGTTCCCAGGCTCTTCTAGTTTTGTCTCCTTTGTGTGTTTGTTTATTTATTTGTTTGCTTGCTCTGTCACCCAGGCTGGAGTGCAGTGGCGCCATCTTGGCTCACTGCAGCCTCTGTCTTCTGGGTTCAAGCAATCCTCCTGCTTCAGTCTCCCGAGTAGCTGGGGTTACAGGTACCTGCCACCATGCCACTAATTTTTGTATTTTTAGTAGAGGCGGGGTTTCACCATGTTGGCTAGACTGATCTCGAACCCCTGACCTCAGGTGATCCTCCTGCCTTGGCCTCCCAAAGTGCTGGGATTGCAAGCATGAGTCGCCCTGCCTGGCCTAGTTCTGTTTTAATGAGTTATGTGACCAAGGGAATCCATTTCACCTCACTGGAACACTGGGCTGTTTAGTCATTGGTCTGACTCCGAATGACAATTTTTGTTGAGTAGCTATGTCTGCGTTAACTTTTCAACATCCCTTCTCTGGGCTCTATAAAATGAAGTTGTTAAACCCTTCCTGATCTAAATGTTGTGATTCCATCCCCTTTCACCAAAACTTCACTGGAACTGCTGTGTAAATCAGCTCTTTCTATGTAGTATGATAATTGCTCTGAAAGAGCTTTGCCTAAAATGCAAAGGGGAAGACCCAGATTTTGATAAAGATGGCAGGGCATGGAGGTCAGGGCAAATGTTCCTGGAGAGGTGACACTTGAATCCCATCTAAAGGAGCAGTTGGAATGAGGAGAAGGGAAACTGTGGGTAAAAGCATGGAGGCCTGCTGTGACCTGCAGGTTGGGCTGGTGGACCAAAGGGTACCTGTGGTTCATTACCTGTAAGATAGGTGGATGGACAGGTGAGCAGCAAGACCCAAGAGTTGAGGCAGTCTTCTGAAGGTGATGGACTCGCAGTGGAAGCTTTGAGCAGACGAGCACTACTAGATGTGTGCTCTAGAAAGACTTCTCTGGTAAAGAGTGAAAGTGGGGCATAGGAATATAGTGTGGGAGGCTATGGCAGCAACGCTGGGGAAATGACACTGACTAAACTGAGGCAATGGCTGTGGGAATGAAGAGGGGAGTCCAGAAATGCCTGGGAGATGGGTTAGATGACACATAGTGATCAATTGTACATAAGGTAAACAGGGAGGGAAATTCCTGGCTTGAGTGACCAGGTGGATGGTAGCGTAGTTCACCACAGGAGGAAATGCTGGGACAGGAGCAGCTTGGGCAAAGCTGATACTGAGTTCATGTTGAGCCCCAGAGGCCTATGAGGAGCTAGCTGGTCAACAGGCAGTTGGATACAAGGTCTCAATAGATTGGTCTAGGCCAGAGACAGAGAGCTGGGAGGTGATAACAGAAGCCACATTTGGGGTTGAATATGCTCCAAGAGTGGCAGAGCAGGAAGGGAGACAGGAAGGAACCCTGGAGGTTATTCTGTGCAGGAGGAGGAAGAAAACTCAGTGAAGGAGACCAAGGGAAGCATCCAGAGGACTAGGAGAGAATATGGAAAAAATTGTCACACAGGTTCCCACAGAAGAAAAATGGTTTCCAGAATGCGGAAGTGGTCCATGACGCCAGATGTTGCAGAAAGAGCAAATAAGGTAAGGGCAGAGTTGTAAACACTTGGTTTGGTCATTTGGAGCGCATAGCGACCTCCCTAAGAGCATTTGCAAGTTGAGTGGGGCTGAAACCAGCCAGCAGAAGTTACACTAGGACAAGATAGTGAGGGGGGTTGATAGAGTGTGTGTGGACAGCCCGGTCAGCCTTCCAGAGCAGCCGTGGAACCTACCCTTCTGCGTGTTTGCACCTTGTTCCTGTGCCCCAGGAGAACAAGAATCCTGCCCAGGAGGCCTTCTACTCCCACATAGGAGGGCACCACCCACATGGCATCAGCCTGCAGCTGATTTCATATTACAAGCTCATGACATATCACCTTATAGGACATGTCACAACTCACGCCTTCCCATTATCCGCCATCAGTGAGTTCCCCAAACAAGCTGTGCCACTGTGAAAGTGGTGACCACACCAATCTGAATTCAACCCAGCCCAGACCTTGGGAAGGGCTAAGGGAGTGGGCAAAACGTGGCAGGTGGCTAAGCATTTGCTTAGTGTGAGGAAGGTTCAGAAGGAGGTCAGTGATACAGGGCAGGCAAGGCCGAAAGTGGAGCTTAGCCTGCTGGGTTCCTGGCTTTGCCCAGGAAAGAATTCAAGGGCAAGCCAGAAGTAGAAGAAAGCTTTATTGAAGAGGCAGTGTTACAACTCCATGACTGCTCCTGCGGAGGAGGGCTAACCTAGGCAGGAAGTAGCGGCTCAGGGCAGTTTTGCAGTCGTATTTATGCCCACTTTTAACTGAACGCTGAGACCCAGTACCTCCCTGTAATCTGCCCCTGCACATTAAGGGGCGGTTTATACAGAAATTTCTAGGGGAGGGGTAGGCACTTTTGGGTCATGGGGTCATTACCATGGAAAGGAGTGGTAACGCCCAGGTGTTGCCATGGCTACAGTAAACTGACATGTCTCAGTGGTGGGCATGTCTGATTCAAAGCTGCTTTCACCCTGGCTCTTTAGCTAGTCCTCAATCTAGTCTAGTGTCCAAGCCCCACCTCTGGAGTCGAGTCCCACCTCAAGATGAGAAACTTTTGTTTTGACTTTCAGGGGATAGAACAGAAAGACGTAAGCATTGGCATGGGCCTGTTCCACAGCCAAAGCAGGTAATGAGCTCTCAGCTACTTGCAACAAACTCAAGTGTGCGTTCGGTCCGGAAGTAAGAGTCCCCCGCCCTTTTTTGTTGCTGTTCAGTGTTAATCCTTTGGTGGAACCCACCAGGACAGCAGTCTCAATGCTGTTCTTTTTGACAGGGAGAACATCCCAGGGCAGAAAGGAAAGCCTAAAGCTACAGCCTGTTCCTCCAGTTCTTAGAACGGCTGGTTACTGAGCTCTCAGGCCAGACAGTTGGTAAGCATCATCTAATTCTGTTTCACAACAGCCCATGAGAATTTACCAGTGAGAAACTTGAGGCACAAAGACCTTAAGTATTTGACTCAGGGTGGTGAGTGGCAGATACAAACTGAAGACCAACTGGGATCTACTTGAGATCCAAGATCTTGAAAGCCAGCTTATGTGGCTTACCTAGTTTAAGATGTTGGCCGGGCACAGTGGCTCACACCTGTAATCCCAGCACTTTGGGAGGCTGAGGGGGCAGATCACAAGGTCAGGAGTTCAAGACCAGCCTGACCAACACGGTGAAACCCTGTCCGTACTAAAAATATAAAAATTAGCCAGATGTGGTGGCAGGCACCTGTAGTCCCAGCCACTTGGGAGGCTTAGGTAGGAGAATCGCTTGAACCCGGGAGGCAGAGATTGCAGTGAGCCAATATTTTACCACTGCACTCCAGCCTGGGTGACAGAGCGAGACTCCATCTCAAACAACAACAACAACAACAACAACAACAAAAGATGCAGGGGATTTTTTAAAAAACAGCAGCAACAATCCAATTTCCAGTTTAGGTTCTGGTGTGATAGCTGTGCCATGAGGCCTGGCATCTACCCTCTGACCGGACTTCACCATCCTTGCCAGACCCCAGAGAGCTTGTCCACTGCAACAGCGCAACACGCTGAGGGCTGTGTGGCGGCACAGCGGCTTTGAGCTCCTGACCTGAGTCATGTGGACCTGAGACTGATGCCCAGCCCTATACCTACAAGCTGGGCGAGACCCCTGGCAGTTGCCTATGCCCCCGCTGAGACCCAGTACCTCCCTGTAAAATGGAGGAAATAATGCCTGTTTCACAGGGTTTCAACGAAGGGTGAATGAAATAAGGTATGTAGTGTCTGACCTGCTTAGATGCCCCAGACACAACAGCTACTATGGTTTTTAGTATAATTATTTTGGGGGAGGGACGAAGTCATAGAGGAAACCTAACACCTCAAGCTTTCTGCTGACTGTTGAGGCACCACGATGGGCATTTTACACAACCTCCAGCAGGGCCGCCCAGCCAGCGTTTCTGAGGGTGCACACTTTCCCAGCTGGCCTGGCTCTGTCACCTGGCTTCTGCTCCGCCTGTCCCCATGTGGCATCCTGCCCCAGGAGGGTCCTCAAACCTGCATTTAGGGGCATTTGAGTGTATAGCTGTCCTGTCAGCCCAAGACAAGGGGAGCGAGGCCAAGACATGAGCCTTCTCAGGGTGGTTTTCTTTTTTTTTTTTTTTTTTGAGACGGGGTCTTGCTCTGTCACCCAGGCTGGAGTGCAGTGGCCGGATCTCAGCTCACTGCAAGCTCCTCCTCTTGGGTTCACGCCATTCTCCTGCCTCAGCCTCCCGAGTAGCTGGGACTACAGGCACCCGCCACTTCGCCCGGCTAGTTTTTTGTATTTTTTAGTAGAGATGGGGTTTCACCGTATTAGCCAGGATGGTCTCGATCTCCTGACCTCATGATCCGCCGGTCTCGGCCTCCCAAAGTGCTGGGATTACAGGCTTGAGCCACTGCGCCCAGCCCAGGGTGGTTTTCAATACACTCCCCAACCAAGAGGCAGATGTGAGCTGCTCCCAAGTGCCCGCACTCTCCTGCTGCTGCTCCTGTGTTCTATCTCTCTCTCTCTTCTTTCTCATCCCCCTTCAGCTACCCATTTAGGGCAGAGAGGCAGTCGAGGGGCAGCTGAGGAGAGGACAGGCCTTGGTCCATGGCCCTCCAGACCTAATTTCTTCCCCAGTAGGCCACAAGTTCCAGAACTGGCCTCACTCAGATCTGAGATACAATGCAGAGACCTCTCTCTCTCCTCTCTTCTTTTTCAGGAAACTTCTGGAAACTCCTTGGGGGAGATCTGCCATGTGGCCTCCGTTGAACTGTAGACTCCTGCATAGCCTTCCAAAGTTCTTCATTTGGTGAATATTATGAGAAATGAAACGTATGTCTTTCTCCCAAATACATAGCTTGAACCCAAAGTACAGTGAAATCAGAACTGACCACACAGAATAATTGGGGGAAGGGAGTTGTGACATAAAGCCCTCATCACTTTGTAAAAGTACTTGCTACTGATTACATTAAAAACTAGTCTTCTTGAGTAAAACATGTTTTTTGTTTTGTTTTGTTTTTATTTTTATTTTTGTTTTGTTTTTTGAGACAGAGTCTCACTCTCTCACCCAGGCTGGAGTGCAGTGGCGCGAACTTAGCTCACTGCAACCTCTGCCTCCTGGGTTCAAGCGATTCTCTTGCCTCAGCCTCCTGAGTAGCTGGATGAGCTGGATCCACCTTGGGTCTGCTAGTGGTAGCAGTCAGGGGTCACCTGAGCCTAGCTCAGTGGGTGTGCTCCTCACACTGCATTGCTGCATGCTGTGGGTGGGCCTGTGCACACAGAGGAAATGGGTGTAGGCGGGGATTGAGGTCATTTTTACAAACAGATGAGGAAACCCAGGCTCTAGAGGGTGAGAAAATGCCAGAGCTGGACCTGTTGTTCTGCTTGATTCCAAAGTTCAAATCTTAACACGGCTAAAGAAATAAAACTGTATACACACACACACACACACACACACACACACACACACATACACACACATATATATAAGTGTATATATATATTAATTGAGACAGGGTCTCATTCTGTTGCCCAGGCTGGAGTGCAATGGTGCAATCATAGTTCACTGCAGCCTCAAACTCCTGGACTCAAGCAATCCTCCCACTTCAGCCTCTTGAATAATTGTGATCACAGGCACACACCACCATGCCAGGTTAATTTTTTTGTGTTTTTAGTAGAGGCGAGGTTTCGCCATGTTGGCCAGGTTGATCTTGAACTCCTGACCTCAGATGATCCACCCGCCTCGGCCTCCCAAAGTGCTGGGATTACAGGTGTAAGCCACCAAGCCTGGCCATAAAACATGCTTTAAATTAGAAGACGTGGCTGGGCGCGGTGGCTCACGCCTGTAATCCCAGCACTTTGGGAGGCTGAGGCGGGTGGATCACGAGGTCAGGCGATTGAGGCCATCCTGAGTAACACGGTGAAACCCCGTCTCTACTAAAAATACAAAAAAATTAGCCGGGCCTGGTGGCGGGCGCCTGTAGTCCCAGCTACTCGGGAGGCTGAGGCAGGAGAATGGCCTGAACCCAGGAGGTGGAGCTTGTAGTGAGCCAAGATGGCGCCACCGCACTCCAGCCTGGGCGAAAGAGCGAGACTCGGTCTCAAAAAATAAAATAAAATAAAATAAAAATAAAAATAAATTAGAAGATGTTCTTTGCACTTTTGTTTTTCTGGAGGAATGTCATGGTACACAGAGCGAAGACCTAACTTAAGGAGGCCTTGGAGCCTCTCAAGCATACAATGATTCAGGTCTGTGCCGGGCTGTGGCACTGCCTTCTTCACTGCCCTCCACCCTGGGCAGAGGCAGAGGGCAGGATCATCTGGTGCGCTGAGGCCACATGTCCACCTGGCGTGGCTGGTGTGATCCACACAGCTGAAATGATAAAAGCACCACACTCATCCGTGCCAGGCCCAGTGCTACTCATGCTTCTCCTTCACTCTTCACCACATTCCCAGGACTGAAGCATTGGTTTATTCCCATTTTCCAAAAAAAGGAAACCGAGGCTCATAGTGTTTAAACCTCAAGTCTCAGGCCACCATGAATACTTCTCATCTGCAAAAGAGAACACCCAGATGTGCCCACCCACCCTACAGATTCTTGGAGGCCTGGCTCACTTATCTCCGAGAAACCCCCTCTGGACCAGCCAGAAGCCATGAGACGGTAATGGTGCCTCCTCTGCAGGGGCTCTGATCCACCTTGGGTCTGCAAGGAGTAGCAGTCAGGGGTCACCTGAGCCTAGCTCAGTGGGTGTGCTCCTCACACTGCATTGCTGCATGCTGTGGGTGGGCCTGTGCACACGTGTGTTTGTGCACACAGAGGAAATGGGTGTAGGCGGGGATTGAGGTCATTTTTACAAACAGAAAAGCTGTAGCATCTCCATAACTCAGCTTGTGGGCTAGATGCTTACCACAGAAAAAAGGAAGCCAGACAAAAACTGAACCACTGGACCACTGCAAGCCCGCCCCAGCAGGGAGGTGGTGCAGGACTCCCTGTCAGAAATGGGAACTCTCTGTGCTATCTTTACAGCTTTTCTATAAATCTAAAACTCTTCAAAAATAAAGCATTTATTAACAACAATGACAACAAAGCATTGACTAAGCTCCGGGAACTGAGAATTTTGTTCTTTATCAAATGGGGATTTCTAACACATCTTTTTAAGTGGTTTGGCAGCATCTTGGAGCTTCCCATTGCTAACAGTGTGCTAATGACAACTGCCCTTAAAGGAGGCCTCCTGCAGAGTGCTGGCCCACCTGGTGACCCTCCTCCAGCTGTCTGTGAGATAAGAGTGGTGATAACATAGCTGCTCTTGGAGGAGCACTGTGTGCCGTCCAGGGCCCAGCACCCCGAAGAGGAGGCACTGTTACCATCTCTATTTTACAGATGAGGAAACCCAGGTTCTAGAGGGTGAGAAAATGCCAGAGCTGGACCTGCAGTTCTGCCTGATTCCAAAGTTCAAATCTTAACCACGGCTAAAGAAATAAAGCTGTATATATACATATATATATACACACACACACACACACACACACATACACATACACACACACATATATACATATATATATATATATATATATTTTTTTTAATTGAGACAGGGTCTCACTCTGTTGCCCAGGCTGGAGTGCAATGGTACAATCATAGTTCACTGCAGCCTCAAAGTCCTGGACTCAAGCAATCCTCCCACTTCAGCCTCTTGAATAATTGTGATCACAGGCACACACCACCATGCCCAGTTAACTTTTTATTTTATTTTATTTTTGTAGAAACAGGCTCTCGTTATGTTGCCTTGGCTGGTCTCAAACTGTGAGCTCAAGCAATCCTCCTGCCTTGGCCTCCCACAGTGCTGGGATTACAGGCATGAGCCACCATACCTGGCCTCAAATATTTTGTAAATATGAAGTCTCCCTGTACCTCATCCCAAAGGGTATGGTTTATTACCATCTCTCAGGATTTTACACACTCGGGAAACTCACATACTTCGAGTTCGAGGAACCAAACCCACAGGCTAGAGTATGGCTGCCCTCCAAAAAATACCATGTGCAGTCTTTGTTGTGAGGTGCCTTCTCAGGGTGGCCCAAGATTTTCCCAGACTCTTCCATATTGGTGAGGTTCTGTGTGTCTCCAGGGCTGTCAGAGCCCTCATGCCTCAGCCATCCCTGTAAGGGCGGGACAGGCACAGGCAGGTAGACACTGACTTCCTTCCTACCTAGGTCACATGGCACATGGCAGGGCGGAGACAGGACCACGTCCAGACCAGGGCTGTGGTCACCAGGGAAGGCCATTAAACTACTGCATTATGTGACATTCTCTAGAAGCCACCTGGACAGGGAGGCCAGGGCAACTTAGGTTTAGGGCCAGGTTAACTGCCATGGCTTTTGGGGAGAGAAAGTGGCCTAAAATAGATACAGGAATTTAATACAAATACAACAGCACTCACTTGAATATGATTTTAACAGTCTTGTAGGTTCTGACAACTCAGATGAACCTGGCTTTTCATGAAATCAGCACTAACCAAAGCTGGCAGGTATAGTAATGGGAGCCCTTTCCTTCAACCCAGCCTAGATCATTCCCTCATCCCTTTTCTTTCCCATCCCACTCAGAACTCAGCTCTCAAGAAGCTCAGTTTCATGATGACCTTGAATTTAATCTACCTTCCCTCGGTGCTTTAAGAGTATTTTTTCTACACTAGATTGATTTAGGGCACCTTGTTTGTTTCTTTGTAAGCATTCTGGAGCCTTTCTCAGATGTCTATGTCAAGGCTTTACCTAAACTAATTGTATTGGATCATGGCTGTGTGCAGGGTAACCAAGAATTCTGGTTTCAGTGGGACCATCCCAGGTTTCAAGTCTGGGCAAACTCCTCAGCCCCACGCAAACCAGGAGGGTTGGTCAGCTTAGCTAGGAAGCACCTCTTTGGAAGCCCTTCCAGCTGGTCATAGCTAGAGCAGTGTTGTCAGTAAGTGGTGTAGACCCTCACATGTGGTCCTTGGAGAGCAACAAGGTGTCCCCTGGGAGCTTGTTAGAGATGCAGACTCTCAGGCCCCACCCGGCCCTGCGCATCAGAATCTGCTCTTCAGCACAGTCCCTGGGGGCTCCCATGCTTGTCACAGTGGAGAACAGCTGTGCTGGGAGGGCGACTTCCTGCTGAGAAACACACTGTGGATGACATCTGCTTTTGAGGCACACTTCCAGGGGAGTTCCCCATTTGAACTTAGCCCAAAGCTTTTGGGAAGCCAGTAAAGCCCTAGACTAGACCAATTGGTTTTTTTTTTTTTTTTTTTTTTTTGAGACGGAGTCTCGCTGTGTCTAGCAGGCTGGAGTGCAGTGGCGTGATCTCGGCTCACTGCAAGCTCCGCCTCCTGGGTTCACGCCATTCTTGAGCCTCAGCCTCCCAAGTAGCTGGGACTACAGGCGCCCGCCACCACGCCCGGCTAGTTTTTTGTATTTTTAGTAGAGACGGGGTTTCACCATGTTAGCCAGGGTAGTCTCGATCTCCTGACCTCGTGATCCACCCGCCTCGGCTTCCCAAAGTGCTGGGATTACAGGCTTGAGCCACCGCGCCCGGCCGACCAATTTGAAAACATCCCAACTTGGGGCAGAGATCAGTGATAGTCTCCAGCAAGGCTCAGGAGGGTTGCAGGCATTTGGGCACCTGGCAGAGCCCCCACACTGGCCTTTTCTCTCTAAGAATGCAAGGGAAAGGCAGAGTTAGAGGAATGGCCTCATATCTGCTCTAATTATACATACATACATGTATATGTGGTTTGGCAGCATCTTGGAGCTGTGTATCTCTCTCTCTCTCTCTCTCTCTAATATATTATATATATATATATATATATTTTTTTTTGAGACAAGATCTCAGTGTTGCCTAGGCTGGAGTGCTGTGGAGCAATCACAGCTCACTGCAGCCTTGACCTCCAGGCTCAAGCAATCCTCCCACCTCAGTCTCTCCAGTAGCTGGGACTACAGGCTAGGCCTGGCTAATTCGCTTTTATTTTCAGTAGAGATGGGGTCTCACCATGTTGCCCAGACTGGTCTCAAGCTCCCGAGCTCAAGTGATCCTCCTGCATCAGCCTCCCAGAGTGCTGGGACTACAGGAATGAGTCACTGCCACGGGCCTCTAATTTGCATATAACGACAAATGATTCACAAGTGTTGGCACCTTAACTATTGTTAGCTAGAAGTTATTTGTGACACCTCATCTCTGATCTTAATACTCTGCAGTTCTCAACTGGGTGTTGATCAGAAGCTCTATAGAGCTTGTTGTTGTTGTTTTTAAAAAATGCCTGGGGGCACACCTCGTACTTCCTGATTCAGGGTCTGTGGTGAGGGCCCAGGTTTCTGTAATCTGGGGATGTCTCCGGTGGTTCTGAGGGGCTCCCAGGGAGAAGGCCACCAGGAGAGGATCCTGCGCCGCCTTCAACCCTGGCCTCTCGCTGCCATCCTGCCTGTCACCAGGTGGGGGCGCACTCTCCCTCCTGGCGCTGAAGGGACAGTCCCGCCGCTCACCTACCTGGGTCTGCACGCTCTTTTTTGCAGCGGGAGGGAGGTGTGGATTATGAGTCTGGACCTCGGAGAACTCAAACCCTCGGGAGGCCTAGAGATTGCGCAGTGTCCGAATATAGAAATATTGACCCCGTTACTGAAACAGTAACAGCAGACTGCAGCTTTTCATGGACAGAGATGTTCCCGAAGGTGCCACGAGGCCTGTTGGCCCAGGCCTGGGAGTGCTTGCTCGGAGCCCTTCACTCTGCACTTCAGTTTCTGCCCCCCGCCCCCCGCCCGCTATGACTTGACTTTGAGAAGAGCCCAGGTGAGGTGAAGGCTCAGCCCAGGACTGTGGGACTTTTTTTCATAAAGTGTCATGAAAGCTCCTCCTAGAAGCCTTTGTGGACATAGCGTCCCCTACGGTGCCCTTGGGGCTTTAGAGGCGAGCTTCCAGGGGCCAGGCGACCCTGCACCCCCTTCCCTGTAGGCCAGGTGGGACTGAAGGCGCTGTGGCTGAGGAGCTGCCTGGGCAGCACAGCGCGGGGCACAGCGACCGAGAGAGCAGGCAGCGGGCCTGGCTCCAGCCCCGGCTTCCTAGGAAGTTGTGACCCTACAGCCCTCTCGGGTCTCAGCTCTCCTTTCCATGTGGGGTGGGTTGGTGCAAGTGATCTCCGCCTTGTGCTCTGGCTTTAGCAAGCCATGATTCCCTGAGAGCTTTCATGTGGACAAGGGTCCCTGTCCGCTAATGCCCCTCAGAGAACACACGCAGGGCACATGTGTGCAAACAGACTTAGGACCCAGGTTCTGAGGAGTACGTTTCGGAAGGCTCATCTGCCCTTCTTCCCTGCTGGAAGCACAGGCCACTCCCACCCCAGCAATGGTGCCAACACTGGGGACTCTGACCCATCAATGTCCTTGATGTGCCCGGCACTGTGCAAACTCTCTGCACATGAATCTTACTCCGCCCTTCCCACAACTCCATGAGGAAGTATCATTATTCCCATTTTGTTTTATCTTAGTTTTAGAAGACAATTTTTGTCAGTTTAAGCTATCAAGTGTACCAGGTCTGCTGAAATGTATAATTTTTGCCTTTTTCCCTGTTGGACTAAAATAGGGCCAATTGTGTCACCATTTGGCTTATAAAGTACCAAGCATTTTTCCATTAAGAATGAACAGATCGCCGGGTGTGGTGGCTTATGACTGTAATCCCAGCACTTTGGGAGGCAGAGGTGGGTGGATCACAAGGTCAGGAGTTCGAGACCAGCCTGGCCAATATGGTGAAGCCCTGTCTCTACTAAAAATACAAAAATTAGCCGGGTGTATGCCTGTAGTCCCAGCTACTCGGGAGGTTGAAGCAGAAGAATTGCTTGAACCTGGAAAGGAGAGATTGCAGTGAGCCGAGATTGCATCATTGCACTCCGGTCTGGGTGATAGAGCAAGACCCTATCTCAATAAGAAAAAAAGAAATAGAAAAGAAAAGAAAGAAGGAAAGTAAGAACAGATCTCCTCAGCAGTTTGGGAGGCCCAGGCAGGAGGATCGCTTGACCCCAGGAGTCTGAGACCAAGTTGGGCAACATAGTGTGACTCCGTCTCTACAAAAAAGTTTAAAATTAACTGGACAGGGTGGCACATGCCTGTGGTCCCGGTTACTCAGGGGAGCTGACGAAGGAGGACCTCTTGAGCCTAGGAGGTGCAGGCTACAGTGAGCCAAGATTGCACCACGGCATGACACTCCAACCTGGGAGATAGATCGAGACTCTGTCTCAAAAAAAAAAAAAAAAAAAAAGAATGAACAGATCTCAAGGTGGGACCAAATTGAGATTGGATTTTAAATCATCACCAAGTATTTAACACTTCTTTATCACATAACCGATGACCCTGAGAGGAAACGGAACTCTTCCAGAACATCAGGCACAGGCATGATTCAGTGTGACTCAGTGCATCCCCAAACAATGAACCCTAGGGTTGGTTTGGTTTGGTTTGGTTATTTGGCTGGTTGGTTTTTGTTTCGTTTTGTGTGATTGGTTGTTTTGTCTGGTTTTTTTTTGTCAAAAATTCTGGACATAAATGGCTGAAGATTTTGCTTAAAACTGCTGGAGCATCATCAATATATATTATTTCAAACCCCACCCTCACCTACCCCACCCACACTTCAGCCTCTGGGAATGGGAGTTGGGTGCTGGATTTTGAGGTCTGTGAAAGCTCTTGAACAGTGAGATCTGATGAGCTTCTAGACTGCAGAACACATGGAGGTGCTGGAGGGTGGGTGCCCAGAGAGGACATGGAAGCCCCACCCCCTGCCCCACCCCTACCTTGCCCTATTCACCTCCCATCTGACTGTTCCTGAGCTGTGTCCTTTATAATAAGCTGGTAAGTGTAGTAGTGTTTCTCTGAGATCTGTGGGCCGTTGAATCTGTGGGCGATTCTAGCACGTTATTGAACCCAAGGGAGGGGGCCATGGGAACCGCTAACTTATAGCTGTTTGGTCAGAAATACCTGAGGCCCAGACTTGCCATTGGCATCTGCAATGGGGGCGGTCTGGTGGGACTGAGCCCTTAACGTGTGGGATCTGACAGGAACTGCAGCTTGATAGTGTCAGAATTAAATTGTAGGACACACAGCTGGTGTTGGAGAACTGGTCACTGCGGGAAATAACCCACACCTCTGGTGTCAGAAATATTGTGTGAGTGTAAAGAAACTGTGTTTTTCTCATCTACCCAAGACCTTTTTTTCCGGCTCCTCCTACTTGACCTTCAAAACCCAACTCAAGGCTCACCTCCTGGGGATCCTTCCCTAATCCCCAAGGAAGGAGGTAGGTGGTGCTCTTACATGTGTTCCCTGAGCACAGGCACATGTACTTACCTTTGTCAAAGCATGGAAGACACTAAATGGCCATGGTTGGTTGTTTTTTTTTTTTCCTCTCTGAGTCTGAGAGAGCAAGACTATATCTTAGGCAACTTGGGATCCCAACACCTGGAACACAGCCTGGCACATCACAAATGGGTAGTTGGGGTGTGTCAGTTCAATTACATCGTATAGAGCCAGTGCTTGGAACAGCATGAGGTGTGGAAAGGAGCTCACCTCATCAGTAAGGTGGCACAGCATGCTGGTACTAGCATGGGCTTTGAGAACAGTCAGACTTGGGTCCAAATCTCTGCTTTACCGTAACTCACTAGCTGTGTGCCTCTGGGCAAGGGTTTTAACCTCTCTGAGCTTCAGTTGCTGGACAAGCAACCAGGCGAGTGAATAATGTCACGTGCGGTAAGGAGGACGGAGGAGCAGGTCTGGGGAGGAGGATGTCATTCCTGCAGGCTTCCAACTGGAAATTCCTGTAGGCAGTGGATAGATGATCTGGGAAGGAGACATTAGAGACCTGGGGTCACCAACAGGTAATGACAGTGGAAGCCACAGAGGTGAGTGAGGAGGAGGTGTCTGGAGGGGCAGTTGGAGGGGAGCCTGCAGGGTAGAGTGAAGTGAGCAGAGGTCACAGGCGGACAGTCACCAGCGAAACAGAGTGTGCAGGGAGGGGGGTCTCTATCTTCATGACTTTGCCAAGCTCCATTCTGATGAATCGGAAACCAGCTAAATTCTGCAGCATTCATTAAATGAGGAATCTAAAATAGCTCTCCAATAAATGATTTATGTAATTAGTGGCTGCCGCTTTCATTAGGAGCTGTTGGTAAGAGTGTTAAAAGTGAGGGTTTTTTTTAGCCTAATTAAATGAGAAAGAAAATTAGAATAGAGGAGCAAATTAGAGGTGTCCTCTTCTCCCCCCAATCCTGTGCAAGTGTAAACACTGCCCACTGTGATTGTCTTGGGAGGAAGAGATGGAGGTGGTGAAAGGGGGCTGAAATAGGGCCCCTAGGGCATGAGGAAAGATAGGCACCAGATGGCAGCAGCTCAACCTGGCCCGACTGGGTCCATTTCCCAGAAATGACCTTCCTTTCTTCCCGTGCCAAATGAAAGAGGTAGTGGCGGGGGAGCGGGGAGGGGATTATAATTTGTACCAATGATGGGAAAGGCCCAGAAAGGGAAGTCTGAAATTCGAGGAGGAGCCATTCCTCTGGCCACTTTTGCTCTTGCCACGAGTACAGCGAGCAAGGCTCACGAGCCAGGGGGCTTTACCTCACCCCTCAGGCCCTCGGTCCTTATCTACCTGTCCAGGGAACAGCTGCAGCTGTATAAAAATTCCTGGTGTGCGCCACTGCACTCCAGCCTGGGTGACAGAGCGAGACTCTGTCTCAAAAAAAAAAAAATTCCCACAGTAAATGCGCTGCCTGGGACACATAGTCCCTGCTCACACAGCCTAAAGGTAAAGAGCTATGGAGAACAGGAGCCTCCGAACACCTTCTCAGCAGGCCTCACAGGTCACAGCTTCCCACTGCTTCCAACACAGCTTCCTAACAGACGAAAAGCCATTCAACAGAAGGCCTCCAGAAACTAAGGAAAAAACACCTGTGTTTGTAAATTGTGCCTGGAAGCACAACTACTAACTACACCTCTGTTATGGGTTGAATTTTGTCCCTCAGAAAAGATATGTTGGAATCCTAGCCCTCAGTACTTCTCAATATGACTTTTATTTGGAAATAGGGTCTTTGCAGATGTATTTAGTTAAAATGAGATCATATTGGAATAGGATAGGCCCCAATCCAATATGGCTGATGTCCTTATAAAAAGGGGAAATTTGGCTACAGACACACACACACACACACACACACACACACACCCCCATGTGAAGATGAAGACAGATTGAGATGGTTTGTCTCCAAGCCAAGGAACTCCAAAGATTGCCTGTAGGGGAGAGGACTGGAGCAGATTTTCCTCACAGCCCGCAGAAGGAACCCACACTGCTGATACCTTCATCTTGGACTTCCAGCCTCTTGGACTGTGAGACACTAAAGGTCTGTTATATAAACGTCTCATTCTGTGCTACATTTTACTGCAGTCCTAGCAAACGAATGCACCTCTGTCCAGATTACTGTGTGGGCAAGATGCACAGCGTTTTACCTTTCACACCTGTGTAAAGGGGGGCCTCTTTCAGAAGGGAGGAGGGGAAGCTGAGTTTCCCAACTTCCCCTTCGTTTCTCTGTCCAGCCAAGTTTTGCAGCTGTTCCCAGCAAGTCAATGGGTCCCTACTCCACGATCTGCCTATGACCAGCTCTGCACTTGCTTATTCATTTACTCATGTTTCCTTGTCCACCTGTGCATTTGTTTTTTTTATTCATCCAACACATTTTCTTGCCCACACCTGTATGCCAGCTGCTGGTCCAGTTGCTGAGCACACAGCGGGAACAAGACAGATAAGAGCCATGTCCTTGCGGGATTTTCATTACAGTGGGAGGAAAGGTCGCTGATTAAACAATACTGACATCAGTGTAAAATGACAATGGTGGTAAGTGCTGCCCATGACAGCAAGTGGATGCAAGAGCAATTAGCTGGGTGTCTTCGTCCCCCAGCTAACCCTGATGTTGCCCCCCCTGGCCTGTTAGTGAAGCCTGTGCTTCCACGTGAGGACAAAGACCACTCAGTTGTAGAACAGCCTCGTTGTGCTGTTAAGTGTTCTGCCAGCTGCAAAACATGCATCTTGAGCACAGATGTGTGCATTGGTTTGTGCCTGTCCCCACTGCAGCACTGTTTTTGGCAGAGGACTGAGGGACGCTCTGGCTGAAGTGGCAGGGATGCATGACACACTTTAGGGGGTGGATTTCCTGGATAAAGACCAAACAGTGATAACACTAGAGGGTTGTAAAAGCCCCAGGTGGTCTCTGCAGGAAGCTTGGGACCCCAACTGTAGTGCAGGGCAGTGGTCTCAAAGGGTGGGTGCCGGGCCAGCAGTACTGCTTGAGCTTTTGAGAAAGGTGAATCCAGGCCCCATGCAGACCTAGTGAATCAGGAGCTGGGAGGGCCCAGCAGGCGGCTTCACCTTGCCCTCTGGGGGCCACTGACGCAGGATGTTGATGCTCCTGGAAGTTGAGAAGCCTGGGACAAGGTACAAACATGGCTCTGGGGACAAGCAGACTTCGCTTTAAGAACTGGCCTTCCACTTAATGAGACTTAGTTCTCTTATTGTTATTGTTATTATTTTTTGAGATGGCGTCTCGCTGTGTCGCCCAGTCACCCAGGCTGGAGTGTAGTTGCATGATCTCAGCTCACTGCAACCTCTGCCCCCTGGACTCCAGCAATTCTCCTGCTTCAGCCTCCCAAGTAGCTGGGATCACAGGCGCGCTACCATGCCCAGCTGATTTTTGTATTTTTAGTAGACACAGGGTTTCGCCCTGTTGGCCAAGTTGGTCTCCAACTCCTGACCTCAAATGATCCACCCGCCTGGGCCTCCCAAAGTGCTGGGATTATAGGCATGAGCTACTGCTCCAGGTCCATTTCTCTTATCTTTAATAAGGAGATAAAAATAGCACCTAACTTCTAGTACTGACTTCTAAAATTGCAAAGATTACATTAGGCAATGCATGTCAAGTGCCTGGGACCTAGTAGAAGTTTCATAAACATTAGCTAGTTATTATTGTATTAGAATGATGATTCTTCTGTGTGCTTATGGAGAACAGGCCTCCTTAGCGCAAACATTGGAGCATTAGGAGGTTATCAAGCAAACCTCAGTATAACCGTAGCCCTTTCTTGAGCTGGCTGCCTGCCTGGCCCTGTGCTCTCTGCCCACCAAGCAGAACTGGTGAGGCCAGAGATGCTTCCTGGCTCAGCACCTCCTTAGCCCGAGGGCTTATAGGACAAGAGTTGTCAGGAATCCGGGCCTCAACTTGCTCCAGGAACTGCAGCCCACAATCAGGCTACATTTGCAAACTGTCATCACAACACCAGATAGTGCAAAATCAGTGCCTCATGCATGATGTAAACAAGGGTGTTGGCTTTGTGGGGAGAAGAGGGCACGGGAGGGTGACGTGCTAAATAGGTGTGTGTGAAGGGCAGAGTGCCACAGAGTTTTCCATGGAAGAGCCTCAGCACTCCAGGGATTCATGTGCCAGAAGAGCCGAGTGTGTCTTGCCTCTTTGACTTCTTGATTAGTTTGTCTATTTAAGCATCGCTATTTGTTTACCCAAATAAGAGGTTGCTCTAAGCTGTAATAAAGCTCTCAGCTGTGCCACTGCAGGGGACAGCTGCACAGGCAGGTCAGAAAGGCCAAGGGAGGCTTGCAAATGCACTGAGCTGATTTCCAGAACACGCACATTCTGTCTGCCCCACTCCTCTGTACGGAAGTTTTAACTGAGTGATACTGGAGGAATCCTCCTGTGCCTTTAAGACTTCCAGGGCCTGCAGGGCTCAGTGGCTCACAACTGTAATCCCAGTACTTTGGGAGGCTGAGGCAGGCGGGTCACACGATTACAGAAGTTTGAGACCAGCCTGGGCAACACGGTGAAACCCTGTCTCCGCTAAAAATACAAAAATTAACTGGGCGTGGTGGTGCACATCTGTGATCCCAGCTACTCAGGAGGCTGAGGCAGGAGAATTGCTTGAACCTGGGAGGTGGAAGTTGTAGTGAGCTGAGATCGCACTATTGCACTCCAGCCTGCGTGATAGAGAGAGACTGTCAAAAAAAAAGACTTCCAGGGCTCATTGCACGGTGCGACTGAGTCACAGACACACCTGCTTCCCCCACTTGGGACCCCGGGGCAGCCTTGTGTCAGAGGAGACAGAAATGGGTTTTCCTCAGCACCTTCCAAGAATTCCCTGGGAGGTTGTCAAGTTGTTGGGACAAAGTACCAGGTTCATCCTGTCCCAAAGGAGGAGACACAGACCAGTTTGGGGACTGTCTTAGTCTGTGTTGTGCTGCTATAACAGAATACTTGAGACTGGGTACTTTATAAAGAACAGAGATCTTACAGTTCTGCAGGCTGGGAAGTCCAAGTGTCAGAGGCATGTGAACCAGAACAACTCCATCTTGAATAGGAGCTGGGTAAAATGAGGCTGAAACCTACTGGGCTGCATTCCCAGACAGTTAAGGCATTCTAAGTCACAGGATGAGATAGAAGGTCAGTACAAAACACAGGTCATAAAGAGACCTTGCTGATAAAACAGGCTGCAGTAAAGGAGCCGGCTGAAACCCACCAAAACCAAAATGGCAACGAGAGTGACCTCTGGTTGTTCTCACTGCTCCACTCCCACCAGTGCCATGACAGTTTACAAATGCCATGGCAACATCAGGAAGTTACCCTATAGAGTCTAAAAAGGGGAGGCATGAATAATCCACCCCTTGTTTAGCATATCATTAAGAAATAAACTAAAAATGGGCAACCAGCAGCCCTCGGGGCTGCTCTCTTTATGGAGTAGCCATTTTTTACTCCTTTACTTTCTTAATAAGCTTGCTTTCACTTTGCACTGCGGACTCGCCCTGAATTCTTCTTGCACGAGATCCAAGAACCCTGTCTTGGGGTCTGGATTGGTACCCGCTTCTGGTAACATATTTCTGGCGACCACAGAAGCGACTATACAGCAGAAACCCCGACCCAAAGGTTAACCTGGGGTAAGTGTTGGGGTCCAATAACATCTTTCTCTTGGGCCACAAAAGGGACTGAGGAGACCCCCGACCCAAAGGAAATAGACTGCTGCACTGATTGGAGAGCTTCAGGTAAGTGGTGGGGTACCCGGGGAAAGAATGGGATTGGGTTAGAGGCCCAACTTAGGGGAGTTAGAGTCTCTAATCGTCCATAATTCTCTTTTTTTGTTGTATCTCTGTCAGGCTTTGGTATCAGGATGATGTTGGCCTCGTAAAATGAGTTAGGGAGGATTCCCTCTTTTTCTATTGATTGGAATAGTTTCAAAAGGAATGGTACCAGATCCTCCTTGTACCTCTGGTAGAATTCGGCTGTGAATCCATCCGGTCCTGGACTTTTTTTGGTTGGTAGGCTATTAATTATTGCCTCAATTTCAGAGCCTGCTATTGGTCTATTCAGGGATTCAACTTCTTCCTGGTTTAGTCTTGGGAAAGTGTAAGTGTCCGGGAAATTATCCATTTCTTCTAGGTTTTCTAGTTTATTTGCGTAGAGGTGTTTATGGTATTCTCTGATAGTAGTTTGTATTTCTCTGGGGTAGGTGGTGATATCCCCTTTATCATTTTTTATTACATCTATTTGATTCTTCTCTCTTTTCTTCTTTGTTAGTCTTGCTAGCGGTCTATCAATTTTGTTGATCTTTTCAAAAAACCAGCTCCTGGATTCATTGATTTTTTGGAGGGTTTTTTGTGTCTCTGTCTCCTTCAGTTCTGCTCTGCTGAACTTTTCATTGTTGGCTGCAATGAGTGGGTCTTTCTCTGGCCTCCCTAAGCTCTTCACCTTCCCCACCCTGCCACAACCAATACTTTCCTTCTCTACTTTTCCTTTCCTATCTTTCCTGTTACTCAGGGCAACCATCTTGCCCAGTGACCACGTGTTGAAACTCCAAGTCAGAGGCTGGATTAAAGATGACGGGGTCTATCTAGGGGCAAATTTAAACTTTGCCAGTTTGATATTGGGTGCTATGCAGAGTGGATAATATCTGTTTTATCACACGTATTTTGTGCTGGCCAGAATGAAAAAAAATAATTTTTCTTTATGATGCAGCTTGGCCCCCAGGGCGATGGTGCCACAAGGCGGATCACTAGGGCCACTCAGAGAAAGGGAACCCAGAAACCTGGTATGCTGACAAAAGGGTAAGAATTTCTTACCAGTCAGATTTCTGGCTTCTCTCTCTGTATGCAAACGGTTGAATGAATGGTTAAAAAAAAATGAAATAAAATAAATCAGTGTTTATCTCCTCTGTAAAGTTTTGATTAATGCGAAAAAGAATTCTAAGGCTAGTTTTAAGCTGGTGTATTTTGTGCTATGCATTCGTTTTTCTGTGTTGAAGGGTACTTCAGGATAAAACACGGGCTTAGAACACCTGTAAGCCCGCTTTTCAAGATGACCTGCAAGCTGGTCAGTAACAAACTTGGCTGCAGGTCCCTGAAACCACCAAAAAAATGGGATGAAGTCTCCACCTTGTTTTATGTCCTTGGGAGCTTAACATTTTAACCATGTGGCTGTACTTTCTCTTGGTCTCTGCCTTCTGGGGAACAGGAATTTTAGGGTTCACATCATAGTTAGCTCTAAAAATCATGTGAGATAGTTAAAAGCCTTTGCAAGCTCAAAGTTAATAACTCTAGACTCCTTCTGGGAAAGTCCCTAGACACTGCCCTGTGCTGTAGCTCAGTAGTGAGGTTTTGCTCTTTCCAGTGGCGATCTGGATTCCATTCCCAACCTAGAAAGTGAGTTGTTTCTGGTTTAATATCTTCGTGACCTTGTCTATTCTCTTCTCCTCCATAGACCGTCCTAAATTTTCCTTTCTCTAAGCACCTGGGAGGTTACCTTTGGTAAAATTCAAAAGCCAGAAATATCGGCAGTTTGGCATAAGAAATTCTAAAAGTACTTTATTAAACAGTGCTATGGTTAAAATCAGTTTAATTAAAAGCGAATACTCAAGCTCTAACAGCCTGGACTCCTTGGGAAAAGCAGGAAGCATCAGAGACACCTTTCCTGGCCCTATTTTTCCAAGAGCTCCACCGTAAAGCCCGTAATCCAATTAAGAAACAACAACTGGCAAATGAGAAATCTTACAACTACCATAGTAATCTTCTGCCTTTCTGTGTAGCTATATATGTGTTGTGTGTAATGCTTATATAAAAGAGCTCTAATTAATTGGCTTAAACAAAAATAAGCACTTAAATAAAATATTTCAAAAGCAAAATAAAAACTGTAATACCTTTTAGTTCATGTAGCTTTAGTAATCTTTGGGAAATAAAAACGGCTTTAAAAATTATTGATAAGCGAGGCATGGTGCCTCGTGCCTGTAATCCCAGCACTTTAGGAGGCCAGGGCGGGCAGATCACTTGAGGTCAGGAGTTCAAGACCAACCTGGCTGATATGGCAAAACCCTGTCTCTACTAAAAATACAAAAATTAGCCAGGTGTGGTGGCGTGCACCTATAATCCCAGCTATTCGGGAGGCTGAGGCATGAGAATCGCTTGAGCCCAGGAGGCAGAGGTTGCAGTGAGCCAAGATTGCACCATTACACTCTAGCCTGGGTGATAGAGCAAGACCATCTCAACAACAACAACAACAAAAATTATGGATAAAGACATTTAGTCTAAATTATGCAGGTTAGATATTAAGCTGCTAAATACTTTAAGGTCATAAACTCCTTTTTGTTTGTTTGTTTGTTTTTTTGTGACGGAGTCTTGCTCTGTCACTAGGCTGGAGTGCAGTAGTGTGATCTTGGCTTACTGCAACCTCTGCCTCCTGGGTTCAAGTGATCCTCCTGCCTCAGTCTCCCAAGTAGCTGGGTCTATAGGCATGCACCACCATGCCCGGCTAATTTTTGTATTTTTAGTAGAGACGGGGCTTCACCACGTTGGCCAGGATGGTCTCGATCTCTTGACCTCGTGATCCACTCGCCTCAGCCTCCCAAAGTGCTGGGATTACAGGCATGAGCCACCAAGCCCGGCCTAAACTGCTTCTTTAACTTTTAAAAATTGTTCAATTTACCTACCTGAAAGCCATTAGTTTCTAGATAAGACCTGGGACATGTGGAATTAGCCATGCCCCCTAATTATACAATGAAGATTATAAAGAAAGAGATTTTATATAAGAAAGGATCTTGTGTGGTAAGTTCTTGTCCTAAAGTAAAACGAATGGTTGTTTAAAAGGAGGGCAAGTCAGAAAGTCCGAGAATGTCTCAGATGGTCTGTGTAAGTCATGAACGGATTCGTGGAGGGGAATTTATGTAAGAAATGCTGTGCAATTCAAAGGTTGTTTGGCCTCCTAAATGCTTCATAAAATGCCACCATGACTCTTACTGTACAACTTGCCTGCTTCAGTAAGGTGAGGCCTGGGGACATGTGGAGTTAGCCTGAATAGGTTAACTTTCTTAGCTATGCTGGAGAGTGAGCCCTTATCTGCACTTCGGCCTGGTGTGTCCTAGGCTAGACCCTGCACCTAGTACACAGTTAAAATTGCTTACTAGGAAAGTTAATCTATTCATCGTCCCTATTCAACCTGAAGAAGTGGCAGAAGATGGATCTTTGCCCCTCTGCAACCCTTAGGATTAAGGGATCTCTTATAAAAGGGAGGGGGTCAATGTCAGGGGCATGTGAACCAGAACAACTCCATCTTGAATAGGAGCTGGGTAAAGTGAGGCTGAAACTTACTGGGCTGCATTCCCACACAGTTAAGGCATTCTAAGTCACAGGATGAGATAGAAGGTCAGCATAAGATACAGGTTATAAAGACCTTGCTGATAAGGCAGCCTCTGCAGTAAAAGAGCCGGCCAAGCCCTACCAAAACCAAGATGGTGACGAGAGTGACCTCTGGTTGTCCTCACTGCTGCACTCCCACCAGCACCACGACAGTTTACAAATGCCATGGCAATGTCAGGAAGTTACCCTGTATGGTCTGAAAAGGGGAGGCATGAAAAATTCCCCACTTCTTTAGCATATCATAAAGAAATAACCATAAAAATAGGCAACCAGCGGCCCTCACGGCTGCTCTGTCTATGGAGTAGCCATTCTTTTATTCCTTTACTTTCTTTTTCTTTTTTGCGTTTTTTTTTTTTGAGATGGAGTCTTGCTGTGTCGCCCGGGCTGGAGTGCGGTGGCCGGATCTCAGCTCACTGCAAGCTCCGCCTCCTGGGTTTACGCCATTCTCCTGCCTCAGCCTCCCGAGTAGCTGGGACCACAGGCGCCCGCCACCTCGCCCGGCTAGTTTTTTGTATTTTTAGTAGAGACGGGGTTTCACCGTGTTAGCCAGGATGGTCTCGATCTCCTGACCTAGTGATCCGCCCGTCTCGGCCTCCCAAAGTGCTGGGATTACATCCTTTACTTTCTTAATAGACTTACTTCCACTTTGCACTGTGGACTCGCCCTGAATTCTTTCTTGCTCGAGATCCAAGAACACTCCTGGGGTCTGGATTGGGACCACTTCCTCTAACACAAGGTCAAGGGGCCTGCATCTGGCGAGGGCCTGCTTGCTGCATCATCCCATGGCAGAAAGTGGAAGGGCAAGAGTGCACTTGTGGGAGAGAGAGCAGGAAATCAAACTCACAGCCTCAAGCTCTTTTTTAATTGGCATAAATCCATTCATGAGGGTGGAGCCCTCATGACCTAAACGCTTGCCACTAGGCCCCACCTCCCAACACTGTTACCTTGGAGATTAACTCTCCAACACATGCTTTCACTTTGTAAGGGACACAGGCAAACCACAGCAAGGCCCTTGACTGCTGGGATGAGGTCCTGGCAGGTTGGGATGCAGTGGCCTTACTTGAGGCTGACAGGCCCTGGGCCTGTGTGTACAACCTGCTCTTGACTTAGGTTTCCCTCTGCAGGGGGCTCTAATCCCTTCCCCCACCCGGCTCCCTCTCCACCACTGCACACACAACCAGCAAAGGCTCCAGTACATGTCCCCATGTGCTCCCCTGGCTTCCTCATTGGGGCTCACAAAATGGGGTGAAAGAGCTAACACCCCAGCAAAAGATATGCCAGGTCACAGTCAAAGCAGAGGGAAAAAGAGTTTCTATCCCCTTTGACCTCACATTCAGATACCAGTTTTCTCTGGTTATCCTGATTTCTGTTTTATTATTTATGTTTCTTTTGTTGCCTGAATTCTTGAAAGCCACCTAAACTCATTTATTAAAAAGACTTTTTTTCTTTTTTTTTTTTTGAGCAAAGTCTCTCTCTTGTCCTCCAGGCTGGAGTGCAATGACTCAATCTCAGCTCACTGCAACCTCCGCCTCCTGGGTTCAAGTGATTCTCTCGAATCAGGCTCCTGAGTAGCTGGGATTACAGGAGCCTGCCACCACGCCTGGCTAATTTTTGCATTTTCAGTAGAGACAGAGTTTCATCATGTTGGCCAGGCTGATCTCGGACTCCTGACCTCAGGTGATCCACCCGCCTCAGCCTCCCAAAGTGCTGGGATTATAGGCATGAGCCACCATGCCTGGTCCTTTTTTTTTTTTTCTTTTTAAAGTAGGTCTACTCTTATCTCAAAAGCAGACACAGTGTGATTCTGGGGAGAATATTATCCCCTAGTACGATTGGGCACCACTGCACTCCAGCCTGGGCAACAGAGCAAGACTCCATCTCAAAAAAAAAAAAAAAATGCAAGGTGGTAAATTTTATACTGTGCATTTTTCCACAATTAAAACATTTTAAAAACCCTGAAACTCTGTACCTTCACCTCTTCTTTTCTTTTTGTTTGTTTTTTTTTTTTTTTTTGAGAGAGGGTCTTGCTCTGTCACCCAGGCTGGAGTGCAGTGGTGCAGTCACAGCTCACTGCACTCTCTGCCTCCTAGGCTCAAAGTGATCATCTTACCTCAGCCTCCCGAGTAGCGAGGACTACTGGTGTGTACCACCATGCCTGGCTAATTTTTGTATTTTTAGCAGAGACGAGGTTTCACCATGTTGTCCAGGCTGGTGAACTCCTGGCCTCAAGTGATCGATCCACCCACCTTATCTCCCAAAGTGCTGGGATTACAGGCATGAGTCAGTGCGCCCGGCCACCTCATTTCTTTTTTGCCTCTACTTTGTCATCTGTAAAATGGGAATAATCAGAATATCTACCTCCTAGGGTTGTGGTGAGGACTGGCCCAGGGAATCAATTTCCTTGGTGCCTGGCCATCTAGTTGCCCTTGTGTCGGCGATTATGTTTCATGTTGAGAAGGGCAGGAAGCAGGTGTATTAGACGATGAACTTTTCTGAGGAAGGGGTTGGGGTGGAGTTGTAAGAGGGAAGTCTGTTCTGAGTCCTTGGGAATCAACCCTGCAAGACAGAGGAGTTCATCAATGCTTATTTGAACATCTGGATCCCAGGAGAACGGCGGAGTTTTCCTAATTATGTAGACTCTAATAATTTTGAATTTGTGATCATTTATAAAGAGAAGGCAGATGTTCCTGAGTCTTTAACCAGGCAAGAGTGAGGCTGACCTCATTTTTGACATGTACTAGACACACACTAGGTTTAGTGCAGAAAAGATTTCCTTCCTTCCTTCCTTCCTTCCTTCCTTCCTTCCTTCCTTCCTTCCTTCCTTCCTTCCTTCCTTCTTTCTTTCTTTCTTTCTTTCTTTCTTTCTTTCTTTCTTTCTTTCTTTCTTTCTTTTTCTTTCTTTCTTTCTTAGACAGGGTCTCACCTTGTCACCCAGGCTGGAATGCAGTAATGGAATATTGGTTCACTGCAACCTCCACCTCTTGGGTTCCAGCAATCCTCCCACCTCAGCCTCCCCGGTAGCTGGGACTACAGATGCACACCACCACATCTGGCTACTTTTTTTTTTCTTTGCATTTTTGGTAGAGATGGGGTTTCACAATGTTGTCCAGGCTGGTCTCGAACTCCTGACCTCAGGTGATCTGCCCACCTTGGCCTCTCAAAGTGCTGGGATTATAGGTGTGAGCACTGGAGCCCGGTGATTTGGTGATTTCTAAATTTCTTAACAGAATAAACTGCCTCCCAGACCTTCAGCAGGGGTTTCTAGGAATACGGTTGCGAATTATCTCACCTTCTAGTTAAGCAGATATTCACAGATATTTTTTCTTAATTCATTCTTTAAAAAAATTTTAATGGTTAATTTTGATAAAATACACATAATGTTTACTATCTTAATCATTTTTTTTTTTTTTTTTTTTGAGACAGAGTTTCACTCTTGTTGCCCAGGCTGGAGTGCAATGGCACAATCTTGGCTCACTGCAACCTCTGCCTATCAGGTTCAAGTGATTCTCCTGCCTCAGCCTCCTGAGTAGCTGGGATTACAGTAAGCAGGCACCACCACACTCAGCTAATTTTGCATTTTTGGTACAGACAGGGTTTCTCCATGTTGGTCAGGCTGATCTCGAACTCCCGACCTCAGGCAATCCACCTGCTTTGGCCTCCCAAAGTGCTGGGATTACAGGCGTGAGCCACCGTGCCTGGCCTATCTTAACCATTTTAACGTGTACAGTCCAGTAGTGTTAAGTGCATTCACATTGTTGTGCAAACCATTTAAAAATATATATTCATAAAAAGTCTCATGAAACTATAAAATGTAATTACATTTAATTAAAAATTTCATTAAAAGAAAAAAATAGCCAGGTATGGTGGTGGTGCACCTGTGGTCCCAGCTACTGTGGAGGCTGAGGTGGGAGGATCGCTTGAGCCCAGGAGTTCGAGGCTGTAGTGAGCAATGATTGTGCCATTGCACTCCTAGCCTGGGTGACAGAGCAAGACCCTGTCTCAAAAAAAGCAACAAAAAATCAAAAACTAACAGAAAGGAAAAAAATCACACCTTTTAAAATCTGGGAGATGTAGACCCCAATTCCGCTGGAATCCCACCATACCAGCCAGAGGTCTGGACTCTCCCCTCCTCCCAGTGCTCGCCGCATGACTGGGAGGGGGTAACTGAGCAGAGTCCCCATTCTAAGGAAAGATCCAGCTGTAGATAGACAGCAAAAGCAAATGGAGCAAAGAAAGGAGATTACTCCAAGGGGCTTTACAGCATCTGTTGAACCAAATGTTTTATTTGCAATAACTCTCTTGGGATCTTACTCTGAGGACTCTAATGACCTAATTTCCCCCTAATTTCCTCCTCCAGCCAACCCTCAGGCAAGCCCGGGACATTCTCCTGAGGTGAAGGGATTGACAGAGCCTGGGGCTGAGAGGGGTGAGGGGTGGGAGGCGCTGCCTGTGATCCAGTCCTGCAGGTGTATATGTGCAAGCGAGTGGGCTGGCACGCTGCCACCAGCAGAGAGACCTCCCAAGTCCTTCAGTGCCTCATCCCCTCCCTCTGCCTCCATCCTAATGTGGTGGCCACAGCACTCATGCTGGGAACACTGGAGACATTGGTACATTGGTTTTTCTTTTTTTTTTTCTTTTTTTGAGACAGAGTCTTGCTCTGTTGCCCAGGCTGGAGTGCAGTGGTGCGATCACAGCTCACTGCAACCTCTGCCTCCCAGGTTCAAGTGATTCTTCTGCCTCAGCCTCTTAAATAGCTGGGATTACAGGCACACACCACCATGCCCGGCTAATTTTTGTATTTTTAGTAGAGATGGGGTTTCATCATGTTGGCCAGTCTGGTCTTGAACTCCTGACCTCAGATGATCTGCCCCCCTTGGCATCCCAAAGTGCTGGGATTACAGGCCTGAGCCACTGTGCCTGGCCAACATCAGCTTTTATCTTTTGGTTTATAGCTTTACTGAGATTATAATTGACATATAATAAACAACATATTCAAAGTATACACTTTGATAAGTTTTGACATATGTATATACCCGTAAAATCATCACTACCAGATAGTGAGCATATACATTTTCCCTCAATATACCCTCCAGCCTCTTGTAATCCTTTCCACCCCCTCCGTACCCCAGTCCCTTCCCCCCACTCTCAAGTAACCATTGATCTGCTTTTAAATTATAGACTGATTTTCTTTTATAGAATCTTATATATATAGAACAGCACATTATGTACTTTTTTTAGTCCATGTTTTTTCACTTAGCATAATTATTTTGAGATCCATCTGTTGTTGCACATATCAATGGTTCATTCCTTTAATAGCTGAATAATATTCTTTTGTATTAATATATCATGATTGATTTATACATTTAACTGCTGATGGACATTGGGTTTTTTCCAGCGTGGGGATGATATGGTCTGGCTCTGTGTCCCCACCCAAATCTCATCTTGAATTGTAATCCAAATTGTAATCTCCACATGTTGGGGGAAGGACCTCATGGGAGGTGACTAGATCATGGGGGCAGTTTCCCCATGCTATTCTCATGATAATGAGTGAGTTCTCACGAGATCTGATAATTTTATAAGGGGCTTTTCCCGTCTTTGCTCTGCACTTCTCCTTCCTGCCGTCATGTGAAGAAAGACGTGTTTGCTTCACCTTCCACCAAGATTGTAAGTTTCCTGAGGTCTTCTCAGCCATGTGAAACGGTGAATCAATTAAACCTCTTTCCTTTATCAATTACCCAGTCTCAGGCAGTTCTTTATGGCAGTGTGAGAACAGACTAATACAGGGGACATCACAGATAAAGCTGCTATGAACATTTGTGTACAAGTCTTTGTATGGACATATGCTTTTATATCTCTTGGGTAAATACCTAGGAGTGGAAATGTTGGATCACATGTTAGGTGCATGTTTATTTAAGAAACTATCTCACCCTTTTCCAAAGTGATTATACCATTTTACAGTCCCACCAGCAGTGCACAAGAGTCAGGTTGCTGTATACCCTAGCTAGTATTTGGTACTGAAAGTCTTTAATTTTAGACATTCTGCTAGGTGTTTAGTAATAACTCATTGTGGTTTTGATTTATATTTCCTTAACAGCAAATAATTCTGAGCATCTTATTTGTCATCTGTATATCTTTTTTGGTGAAAAGTCTATTTAAATCTTTTGCCTATTTTAAAAATTGGGTTGTTTATCATTGAATTTTGAGAGCTTTAAAAAATATAACCTAAGTATAAGTTCCTTATTAGATATATATCTTGCAGTCTGAGATTTGTCTTTTCATTCTCTTACTAGTGTCTTATGAAGAACAGAAGTTTTATTTTTAAAAGTCCAATTTATCTCTTTTAAAATTTTATGGATCATATTTTGGTGTCATGTGTAAGAAATCTTTGCTTAACAGAAGGGTACAAAACTTTTTTCTTATGAGCTCCTCCAGAAATTTTATAGCTTTGGTTTTACACTGATCAATTTTGAGTTAATTTTTATGTAGTAGTCCTTCCTTATCTGAAGTCTTACTTTCCACAGTTTCAGTTACCCATGGTCTGAAAGTATTAAATGGTAAATCCCAGAAATGAACAACTCATAAGTTTTAATGTGCACACTGTCCTGCTCCATCTCACTAGAGTTATGAATCAGCCCTTTATCCAGTGTATTCACGCTATGCAGTACGTATGCGTAGGAAAAAACATGGTCTATACAGTATAGGGCCCAGTACTATCCCTACTAAGGCATCCACTAGGGGTTTTGGAATGTATCCCCTTCGGATAAGGGTGGTGCCTACTATATATGGTAAAAGGTATGAATAAAAGTTTAGTTATTTGAATTTGCATATCCAATTGTTGATCATTGTTTGTTGAAAATACTTTTTTTCTTCATGGAATTGCCTTTGCACATTTGTTAAAATAAGTTAAGTATTGTATTTGTTTCCTAGGGTTGCATAGCAAATTACCACAAACTTGGTGGCTTAAAACAACAGAAATTTATTCTTTCTCAGTTCTGGAGGCCAGACATCTGATATCAATGTGTCACAGGGCCACCCTTCCTCTGGAGGATCTAGGGGAGAACCCTTCCTGTCCTCTTCCAGCTTCTGGTGGCTCCAGACATTCCTTTGCTTGTGGTAGCCTCCATTTTTATAAGGCCTTCTAGCCTAGTGGCTCTCAGTGTGGCCCTCTTATAAGGATACCTGTCACTGGATTTAGGACATATTCAAAATGCAGGATAATCTCATCTTGAGATCCTTAATTATATCTGCAAAGATCCTTTTTCCAAATAAGGTCATATTCACAAGTCCCAGTGAACACATTTTTTTGGGTGGGACACAAGTCAATCCACTACACACATTTACGTGCAGGTCTGTTTCTGGATTCTTATTTTTGTTCCATTGGTCCTTTTTGTCAATATTACACTGACTTAGTGTAAACTGTAAACAAGGTATGTCTCTCTATTTATTCACATCTTTTAAAATTTATCTCAGCAATATTTTATAGTTTTCAGTGTACAGGTCTTTCACATCTATTATCAGATTTATCCCTTTTTTTAAAAAAACCTTTTATTTATTTAATTAATTTATTTATTTTAGAAACAGGGTCTCCAGCTTATCATTCAGGCTGGAGTACAGTGGTGCAATCATAGCTCACTTTGGCCTTGAACTTCTGGCCTCAAGCAATCCTCCCACCTCTGCCTTCCAAACCTATTTCATATTTTTTATGTGCTTAAAAAGGGTACCTGATAGGGTTTGGCTGTGTCCCCACCCAAATCTCATCTTGAATTGTAGCTCCCATAATTCCCATGTGTTGTGGGAGGGACCTGGTGGGAGATAATTGAATCCTGGGGGCGGTTTCCCCCATACTGTTCTCGTGACAGTGAATATGTTTCACGAGATCTGATGGTTTTATAAGGGGAAATCCCTTTAGCTTGGTTCTCATTCTCTTTCTTGCCTGCTGCCATGTAAGACGTGCCTTTCACCTTCCACCATGATTGTGGGCCTCCCGAGCCATGTGGAACTATGAATCCATTAAACCTCTTTTTCTTTATAAATTACCCAGTCTCAGGTATGTTTTTATCAGCAGTGTGAGAATGGACTAATATAGTACCATTATTTTAATTTCAATTCATTGTTAGCATATACAAATACAGTTGATTTGTATATACCCACCTGAATCTTGCAATCTTGCTACACTCACTTATTAGCTCTAGTGTCTTATTTGTAGAGTCAATCAGATTTCCTTCATCGATGATTGTATAATCTGAGAATAAACACCGTTTAACTTCTTTCTAATCTGTGTTTCTTTTCCTTCTTTACTTATGCATTGGCTGAAGTCTCTAGTAAAATGTTAACAGAAGTGGTGACAGCAGACATTCTGATGGGCTCTTGATCTTCGGAGGAAGGCATTCAGTCTTTCACCATTAAGTCTGATATTAGTTGCAGGTAAGGTGACCAGTGAGCTCGGTTTTCCTGGGACTGAAGGGTTTCCAAGGATGTACAACTTTCACTGCTAAAATTGGGATAGTCCTGAGCAAACCAGGATGTTTGGTCACCCTACTTGTAGGTTCTGGGTCTGTTTCAAAGATTAATTTTCCTCCTCATTATGGATTGTATTTTCCAGTTTCTTTGCCCTCCTGGTAAGTTTTTCGTTGAATACTAGACATTGTGAATTTTACTTTTTGGATGCTGGATTTTTTTTTTTTTTTTTTTTTTTTAAACAGAATCTCACTCTGTCACCCAGGCTGGAGTACAGTGGTGCAATCTCAGCTCAATGCAAGCTCCGCCTCCTGGGTTCAAACAATTCTTGTGCCTCAGCCTCCCAAGTAGCTGGGACCACAGGCACACGCCACCATGACAGGCTAATTTTTGTATTTTTAGTAGAGATGGGGTTTCACCATGTTGGCTAGGCTGATCTGGAACTCCTGACTTCAAGTGATCCGCCTGCCTCAGCCTTCCAAAGTGTTGGGATTACAGGCATGAGCCACCACACCTGGCCTGGATATTTTTTGTATTCCTATAAATATTCTAAAATTGGAATTTTGTTCTGGGGCAATTAAACAACTTGAACCAGGTTTTTGGTTGTTATTTTTTGTTTTGTTTTTGGTTTTGTTTCGAGATGGAGTCTCGCTCTGTGCCCAGGCTGGAGTGCAGTGGCGCAGTCTCGGCTCATTGCAAGCTCCGCCTCCCAGGTTCACGCCATTCTCCTGCCTCAGCCTCCCAAGTAGCTGGGACTACAGGCACTTGCCACCACGCCCGGCTAATTTTTTGTATTTTTAGTAGGGATGGGGTTTCACCGTGTTAGCCAGGATGGTCTCGATTTCATGACCTCGTGATCTGCCTGCCTCGCCCCCCAAAGGGCTGGGATTACGCGCCTGGCCTTGAAACAGTTTTGTATTTCAGGTCTTCAAGGTTTGTTAGGTGGGATGAAAACAGTATTTAGCCTGGAGCTAATTCTTTTCCACTGCTGAAGCAAGATCCTCCTGAGTGCTCTCCCCAATGCTCGGTAGATAATGAATTTTTCTAGGCTGACTGGTGGGGCTGGAAAGTAGTCCCAGCCCTGTGTGAGCTCTGGATACTCCTCTTTTATCCTTTTGGATAGTTCTTTTCTTGCACATATGCTGGTCAGTGCTCTGCTCAGGACTTGCAGAGAAGGCTCTGCAGATTTCTGGGGTTCTCCCTCTGTGTGACTCTCTCCTCTTGGGTACTCTGTTCTGTGTGCTTCGCTGCCTCAACCTCCCCAGACTCCCAGCTCCTCCTCACTTACAAAATCTGCTGGGCTCCGCTTTGGTATCTCTTCCCTGCACATTCCTCTCCCAAGACAGCAAACGGCCTTGTAAGGCTTGCCTCGTTTGTTTCCCATCTCTCAGGTATCACTGTCTTTTGTTGCCTGACACACAGGGTCTTGGAAACTATTTTTCCTATAGCCCTCCGTTGGGCTAGGAGCTCCCAGAAGGCAGGGGCTATGCTTTTTTTTTTTTTTTTAATCAGACTGGGTACTACTTGAGAGCAGGCAAGATCTAAGCCTCTTCCTTCCTCCTCATCCTTCCCTTAAAGCATGCAAAACAAGCCCATTCCAACAGATACTTAACGCCATAGCATTTTATGGAGTGGTTATTCTCACCCAAGTTCATGTTTGCTTTCATGTAACACAAATTAAGCTTCAGTCCCTTCAGTTTGCTCTTTCTTCCATTAGGTGTCTCCTGAGGTCACACATCCTCCAGGAAGTCTTCCTGGAGGGAGAAAGATGATGCTTCTTGCCACACTATCAGCCCAGGAGTTTGCAAATCCTCTTTCCTTTGTTTTCCATTATCACAGAGAACGCCTCGGAACTCCTCTCCCCAGTCTCAGGTTTCCCCAGGAACATTTTAATCAACCCTACCAGTCCTATGAAACATATGTGATTTACAGTTCAAATACCTTTGGGAAGTATTGCCGGCCACATCTCACCCATGAAGCCTCACAGCACACATGATGATTTTAGAGGCCCTGATAAGTGTGGTAGTACCGAAACCTGTTTGCTTTGTTGACCTGTTTCCTAAATATATTTGATCCCATTAACTCTTATTTGCTCTCAGAATCTCTCTGGATTATTTATTATTCCTAGGAACAAACTTGAAAGAACACTAAACCAAGTCATCATGAACAAATATGAGATTCTTCTTTTTTTCCCCTTTTCCCTGAGAGCTGCAGAGATGGCATCAGATGAATGTTTGTTAGGTAAATGGTTAAATGCAATACGTGAAATGATTCTCAACATTGTGATTGTAACTGCCCTCATGGATCGGGTTGGATTTCCATGGGACTGCCCTCGGTCTCTCCCACTGCAGGTGCAGCTGTTCCCCCTACCCCATGTTCTTTGAGCCCCACTTTAGTTCGTTTCCTCCTGTTTGGAATTAGTTGAATGCAACATGAGTAAGGCTGTGTGCACAAACTGATAAGAACACAGCTGAAGGGCAGGACCACAGTATTGCACAAGCTCAGTGGACACCCTGAGGTGTCCCTTGGAGTTGTAAGGGAGGGTATGCAAGTAGAAGCTCCATGGCTTTGTCATTTCTAGATCTCTGATCACACTATTTCTCTGCTTGGAATGCTGTTCTGCTCGTTTATTTGTCAAAATTCTATCCAACCTTCATGGCCTGGCCAAATGCTAACTCCGTGAAGTCTTCCTAGGTTCCTCAGGGGGCGTTAGTATCCTCTATGTCCTCCCATGGCTTATCAGAGTCTGTCTTTGAACACGATTAGTTGTGTCCAGGCTTTTCTCCCAGACTATAGTATTTCATAAAAACAGGAGCCATGTCTTACTCATTTCTGGATCTCTGGTTCTTAACACAGCACCTGGCCTGGAAGAAGCTCAGTGGCTGTTTCAGGAGTGAATGAATGGACAAGTGAACTGACATCCAGTGGAAACACAAAAGAGCAGGTATTCTCAGCACTTCTGGGAAAGTCTTAGGTGTAGCATACAATAATTTTCAGGAACCCATGGCAGACTGACAAGGGAGGAAGAAAGTTTGGGACATTAGGGTACATGTGCATGTGTCGTCTCTGGGTAAAGCCAGGGAAATGGCAAGGCTCAGTTCAATGTCCAGCCTGCAGTGTGGATGTCGTCATGCTGCTGGACATTAAAACCTGGTACATGAATGCTCAGTGTGTTTGCAAAAGAGGATCCAGAGTGCACACAACTATGCACACTCATGTATGCACAGGGACAACTTAGGCAAAAACAGGAATTGTCACACGTGATCACACCCACATGGATATCTGCAAACGTACACTTGGATGGCAAGCCATGCAGAGATACTTGTAAAGTGCCCATGAACACACACACGCTCAGTAATCTTTGTGGCCCAAGAAACAAAGCTGAATGTGATAACAAGTGTTAAGGGGCAGGGACATGAGAGCCCCAAGCAAACATCTGAGCTCTCTCTTGACCACCAAAGTCAAAGAAAGTTGTAAAAGCTAAATGTTGAACTACTCCCCACCCTCCTTTCTCTTTTCCAGAAAGTAGGACTTCAGGCAATAGGCAGGTGAGATCCTTACAGCTATTGCCTCCTATAAGGACCACAGCATCCTGTGAGGATGCCCAGCAAGTAGCAAGCTATTTTAGACATTTATCTGCACAGCTCTGCACTAGATGATAGGGAAGCCTCAGGGAGGTGGGCAACTTCCGTGCTAATCTTCACCTTTGGGCCATGCCCCTACTGCGATGGGGTTAGTTCTGGCCTCCTGTTCAATGCTTATATCTTGCCTATACCTTGTTCCAGCTCCTATCAGTAGCAATCATGGTGTGTGTGGGTGCGTGTGTGGGGTGTGTGTGTGTGTGTGTGTGTATGTGTGTCCATATCCTCTGTCTGCCCAGGAGCTTCCTAAGAGCAGGGCTCATGCCTCCCACAGTTAGGCTGAGCATTTCTTTAGGGGAGACCATGTCTCTCCTGGGATCCTCCAGTGGGAAAAAAGCATTGTTTTTTGTTTGTTTGTTTTTGAGACAGTCTTACTCTGTCACCCAGGCTGGAGTGCAGTGGTGTGATGTCAGCTCACTGCAACCTCTGCCTCCTGGGTTCAAGTGATTCTCATGCCTCAGCCTTCTGAGTAGCTGGGACTGCAGGTGTACACCACTGTGCCCGGCTAATTTCTGTATTCTTTTGGTAGAGACGGGGTTTCACCATGTTGGCCAGGCTGGTCTCGAACTCCTGACTTCAAGTGATCTGCCGGCCTCAGCCTCCCAAAGTCCTGGGATTACAGGCATACGCCACCATGCCTGGCCAGAGAAAAGCATTGCTTTTTCCTTGTCTTCACACTCGCTGAGGGCCCTGAATAAGCGTGGTTTCTGAGTCGGGTTTCTGTCAATGGGCTGTTGCTGTCTCGCCCCTACAGATCTTTTGAGAAATCCTTGCTGCAGATAGCTTTTCACATGGGGTCCTAGTGAGCCATCAGACTTTGGGATCCAATCATTGGCAGGCTCAGAGGCCTGCAAGCCTGGGAACTGATGCCAGCTCAATCCTAGCTGCAGCACCCCAAGGGCCGAGCTCTCTCAGGTTTCTTGGCATATTTGAATTGCTAGGGAATTGTTGAGAACCTGAGATTTCCTTAATAATTTATATCCATGTTCCTCCCTTTACAGGATCACAGGGCCCTGGACAAAGTCAGTGAACATTATCCTGGGGTAACCCAATCTCCTAGGTCTGGTAACAACAACAAGGGAAACAATCCAAAGGATTACCTTGAACTCTGGCTAGCACCATGGGAGACTTGGACCTAGTGAAGGCCAGTGACCCAGAAGGGCCCCTTAAGCTCAGTAATGGGCCTCCACTTGCTGGGAGGTAAAGGGTAATTGAGAAAAAGAAAATCAAATGCTTTGAGAGACTTAGGAAAAAAGATGGAGGCTCTGTTTTTCCCAACCTCGTAGCCTGGGGAGAGGCTGAGTGAGATTACTGTCACCTTCTAGGGCACTGTCTAAACTGGAGTGTCTGTTAGTCATTCTTGTTCCTTTTCCTTCCACTTGTGCTCTGGGCCCATCCCCTCCCCCGTCCCATAGTTTTGCTTCTACTCCCTCCTCATCCTCTCTTTCCACTGTATCTGTCCCCTCAACATAGAAACATTCCAGGTCTTGGAATGTTAATGTCCCTTTTGTCTTTCCAGTTGCTACTCTACCTCTGTCCTTCCCTTCCTGGATAAGCCACTGAAAAGTGGCTCTGGGCTCTACCCACTTCCTCTCCTCCCACTGCCCACTGCCCCCTGGTCTCCTCCTCCTGCCCCACAGAAGCAGAGCCCTTCTGTGATTTATTTATTTTTTATTTTTATTTTTTTGAGATGGAGTCTTGCTCTGTTGCCCAGGCTGGAGTGCAGTGGCACGATCTCGGCTCACTGCAATCTCCACCTCCCGGGTTCAAGCATTCTCCTGCCTCAGCCTCCCAAGGAGCTGGGACTACAGGCATGCACCATCATACCCATCTAATTTTTGTATTTTTAGTAGAGATAGAGTTTCACTATGTTGGCCATGCGGGTCTCAAACTCCTGACCTTAGGTGATCTGACCACCTCAGCCTCCCAAAGTGCTGGAATTATAGGCATGAGCCACCACACCTGGCCCCCTCTGTGATTTAAATACCCAAATATATCACAGACACCTGGGTGTTCCACAGGAAACTAAAAACTTGATGTTCATCAAAAGCTGATTGAACACCTCCTCTGCACCAGACATTGAACTATAAAGTCAATACTATGAGGGTCAAGAAGCTTATGGCTTGATGGTAAACAGCAATGTAAACTGACTATTACCAGTCTGGTTGCTAAGGGATACAATTGATATATGCCCAGATGTTATGGAACCCAGGGAAGAGCATCGAACTGGGAGAGGAAGAGCAACTCGTCCTTCAGAGAAGGCTTACTGGAAGAATGGGACTGGAACTGAGATCTGAAGGATGTGTAGAAAGTGAGAAGAAATTGGGATTTTGGCTATGGAATGCTTTCAGCTTCAAATGACAGAAACCTTACTCAGGCCAGAGGAAGCAAACCAGGGAACTGTATAACTGGGACGACTGGGTGAAGCTGGCCTCAGACACACAGGCATTCAGGTTTGCTGCTTCCCTCAGACTTACCTCTGCTGCTTCTTCCACTGTGTTGGACTCATTCTCTCCTAATCAGGTTAGCTTCCTCCAGGTTTCACAGGCAGGAGGGCCCTGGCCACAGGCAGTTCCAGGCTTATATTAACCCAGTTTTTTGGCTACAGAAAAAAAGAGAGAACTCTCCCAGCACCCATATGTAAAATCCCAGGGAAGGGCTCTGATTGGCCCAGCTTGGGTCATGTGCCAATCCCGGGTCAATCACTGTGACCAGGGGATGGGTACTGTGTCTGAACGGGCCTGGATCTGCTACCCAGAACTGGGGGTAGGGGACAGGATACTGTGGTTGGCAGTTCCATTAGGACCACATGGAATGAGGGGGGATGCTGAGAACACTACAGCAACAGATGTTCATAACAAAGAGATTTCTAGACAGAGAGAATCACACATGCAAAACCATTCAACAGCCAGAGAACATGGCTGAGAATTACTAGTAGTTTTATGTTGCTGGAACTAAGGATGAACTTGGGTGAGTGACAAGAAATAAACCTGGAGAAGGAGAATGAATGTGGAGGGCCATATGTGCTATACAATAGAGTTTGAATGTTATCATGAAAGCTATAGAGAATCTTTGAAAAATGTTGTATCAGATATTTATATGATCAGGTTATATTTTTTGGGGAAAAACCCTTTTGCCCATAGATCTATTCTCTTGCTTTCTTCCTTATTTCAGTTAATGGTATCTTCCATCCCTGCAACGTCATGAACTAGAAACTGGGGGAATCTTGGGGCCATTTCCCTCTGCCAAGTCCTTTTTGGGGCCTCTCTCAAGGAGCCATTCCTTTCTATTCTGTGACATTGTCTGTGTCTGTTCAGGCCTCTGCCTGTTCTTGCCAGGACTGCTATCATGGGCCCCCCTAACTTGTACTAAGGTATCTGCTCTTTCAGGGAATTTCCTGTTCCCCAACCTAGCCTGGGTCAGACCTGGTTCTCTCTGCTTTGGTAGCTAATGTGGTTGGATGTTTGTCCCTTCCAAATCTCATGTTGAAATGTAGTCTCCAGTGTTGGAGGTGGGGTCTGGTGGGAGGTGTTAGGGTCGTGGGGGTGGATTCCTCATGAATGTCTTAGTACCCACCTCACAGTAATGAGTCTCATTCTATTAGTTCACAAGAGAGCTGGTTGTTTAAAGAAACTGGCACCTCCTCCCTTCTCTCTCCTGTCCTCTGTCACCATGCGACGTGCCTGATTTCCCTTCGCCTTCTGCCATGATTGTAGGCTCCCTGAGGCCTCACCAAAAGTAAATGCTGGCGCCACACTTCCTGTACAGCCTGCAGAACCATGAGCCAAAATAAACTCCTTTCTTTATAAATTACCCAGTCTCAGGTATTTCTCTTTAGCAACGCAAACAGACTAACACAGTAGTCCATATCCCTCTCCTAGCAGCCATCACCCTGCCTCATAACCATTTACTGTCTGGCTCTGCAGCATGTGCTGTGTGTGCGTATGCTCTAAGGACGCTTCAGGGGCAGGAGCTCTGGTTTTCACTCCTCAGCCCAGCTGCAGGGATAGCACCCAGTGCACTGTAGACACTGGATAAATGAATAAACCAACCCCAGCCCTTCAAGAAGACTGGCAAATGAAAGCACCCTATAGCTTAAAAAAAAGAAAAGAAAAAAGTTCTAAGGCCTTAGTGAACCACTATGAAACAAAGGTTTTTTTTTTTTTGAGATGGAGTCTCATTCTGTCAGCCAGGCTGGAGTGCAGTGGCACGATCTCGGTTCACTGCAACCTCCACCTCCCGAGTTCAAGTGATTCTCCTGCCTCAGCCTCCCAAGTAGCTGGGATTACAGGCATGTGCCACCACACCCAGCTAATTTCTGTATTTTTAGTAGAAATGGAATTTCACCATGTTGGCCAGGGTGGTCTCGAACTCCTGACCTCAAGCGATCAATCCGCCTCAGCCTCCCGAAGTGCTGGGATTACAGGTGTGAGCCACTGCTCCAGGCCCATGTTCTTTTTCTCTATCCTTCTATCTCTCTGTAACTCTCTACCTTGTCCGACTATAAATGTTACAGAACTGAAATCTGCAGTGTGTGTGGATGTATGTGTGTACATGCAATGCTTTATTTACCTGTTTTAATTTGAAAATGTGAATAGTCACGTAGTTTTTCTGAATTGTGTGGTGAGTTTGAGTTTTAATTTTCATATTACAGTAGCCCTTGGTAGTTTTAATTTTCATACTACAGTAGCCCTTACAGTAGGAATACAGGTTTTGTATTCCTAACATAGCTGTATAAAAAACACTCCTTAAGCTATGCACAGGCACACACACACACACACTCACACTCATAGTCACTCACTCTATCCTTGTTGTCCATGTTACAGGTATTGATGTAATGTTCTTTAAGTATTTTTGTAAGAAAACGTTTCTAAGTTGAATCCTCTGAACTGAATATTGTGCCATAGAAAAGATATTCTCAGAATCATCTCTTTGCAGCTCATGGGACTGAAAACATCCATGGGCTCAGCACAAATGGACCTAACACTTTCCACTCCTTTTTCAGAGGTAACCATATGGAAATAAATGATAGGAATAATGCCAAATATATTTCAGTTATTTAAAAGCAAGTAATTTACATACTTAAGTGCTTTGAGTACACAGAACAGCTCCTTGACTTCACTTCTGTTTGTTTATTCTGTTGGTTTTTTAAAAATTCTGTCTGCTTTTTATATAATGGGACTTTTATTACCAGAGTTGAATTCAGTATCTATTGCTTTGTAACAGATTACCCCAACATTTAGTGGCTTCAAACCACATGCATGTATTATGTCCCAGTTTCTGTGTGTCAGGAATCTGGGTATGGTTTCGCTGGGAGTCTCACCCAGCTGCAGTCGAGGTTCAACTGGGCACTGATCCGCTTCTAAACAGTTGGTGGCAGGATTCAGTTTCTTACAGGCTGCTGGACCGAGGGCCTCAGTTCCTGGCTGGCTGTTGATGAAAGCCACCTTCAGTTCCTGGCCATGGGGGCCTCTGTAACATGGCGGCTCGCTTCATCAAAGCCAGCGAGAGAGACAGCCTGCATTACAACCTCTTGTGACCTAATCACAGACATGATATTCCATCACCTTTGCTATATTCTACTTGTCAGAACAAGTTACCAGATTCAACTCACACTCAAGGGAAGGGAATTACACAAGGATATGAGTATTGAGATATGGGGGTCATTGGGGACCATTTTGGAAGTTGGTCTTCTACAAGATGAAGCCATTAAAAAAAGAGACTATTTGAATATGTCACTGTTACTCTTTTATATTGAATAAGAGAGCCATCAATACTTTTTTGTTAACCCCCTGATTAAAACACACTGGTTTACTTAAATATTCTCAAATATTAAATTGAAAACAAAACATGATTTCTTTATTTTTTATTTTTTTTTATTTTTTTGAGATAGGGTCTCTTGCTCTGCCACCTAGGCTGGAGTGCAGTGGCACAACCATAGCTCACTGCAACCCTGACCTACTGGGCTCAAGCAATCCTCCTGCCTCAGCCTCTTGAGTAGCTGGGACTACAGGTGCGTTCCACCATGCTCAGCTTGATTTCTAATGTTGCCCAGCTTGATTTCTTTTTTTTTTACTGACCTCTTCATTACCAACACAAGCTAACATTTATTTTTGCACTGAGATGATAATTCAGACTGCTGTGGTTGCCAGTGACAGAAAATAAATGTGAACCTGTTTAGGCAAAAGAGGGGAAAGGGGAAATAAGTTGGCTCAAGTAACCAAGGCATGGAAAGGGCCTTAGGGACGGCCGCAACTAAGATCTCCAGGTCCACCAGGCCTCCCTCTGCAAGCCCTGTGTCTGCTCTTCTGAGTGCCTTGTCCTCGTAGCCGCCAGCAGCTTGAGTTCCCAGCTTTGCCATTAGGATGGAACTGAGACTCACACTGTCAGGCCCTGAGGTCTAAATTGCTAATTGGCTCTGTTTTCCTCAACCTGAATCACACACTTATCTCTGGACAAGTTGAATGCAGTCAAAGGTGTCAAGTGTTGGGCCCCAGGTAGCCCCTGTACCAGGAAGAGGGTCCTACTAGAGCATGGTGGCCTCCATGGAGCCATGTGATTGGAAAAGCTTGATCTGCCATAAGAAGAGAGGAGAGAGCTGGACAGACAAGACAGCAGCTCTTTTCTGCCCTCACTGTCTGTCTGTCTTCCTTGCACATAACATACATACAAGGTGTATGTATGTGTGTAAAACTTGGGTGAGGGCTGGGCACTGTGGTTCACACCTATAGTCCCAGTTACTTGGGAGGCTGAGGCAGGAGGACCACTGGAGCCCAGGAGATCAAGACTGCAGCAGTAGGCTATGATAGAGCCACTGTACTCCACCCTGGGCAACAGAGAGAGACTTCATCTCACAAAAACCAACCAAACAAACAAAAAACAAAAAACTTGGGTGGGGAAACAGTCCTGGAGGAGGAATTTAAATCTGGGATCTATTCCCGCCAACTAACTATATAACCATAGGCCAGCTAACTTCTCTTCTCTAGACCCTGCCTTTCCAACTTATACAAAGGCAATTATAGTACTTGTCTTTCTTGCTCCAGTGGGCCACTGCAAAGATAGAGTGGGTTGAATAGTGTCCCCCTAAAATTCATGTTTATACCTCAAAGTGTGACCTTATTTGGAAATAAGTTATATTGCAGATATAATTAATTTTGGATCCTACGAGGGAATCATCCTGGCTTTAGGGTGGGACCTGAATCCAATGACTGGTGTCCTTAGAAGAAAAAGAGAGGGCACAGAAAGACTCAAGAGAAAAGGGTGATGTGCAGATGGAGGCAGAGATTGGAGTGACATGTGACAAGCTGGGGAAAGCCAAGGATTGCTGGCAGGCACCAGAAGCCAGGAGAGGCCTGGATGCTTTCTCCTTGACAGCCCTCAGAAGGGTCTAACCTTGCTGACACTTTGATTTTGGACTTCAGGTCTCCTGATCTGTGAAAGAAAAAGTTTTTTGTTTGAAGCCACCAGGTTTGTGGCAATTCATCATGGCAGCCCTAGGAGAGAGATTAACACATAAGATAGCATGAAAAGTGTGAAAAATGCACAGTGTCATGGGATCGAGGATGTTATCCTAGCAAGCACAGTGATTCCATAGGCTCTATGAACCTCACAGTTACTGTGCCTGATTCAGAGCACAGATCTGTACCTATGACATTGTTGCCACACCTTAATCCAGTCAGCAGCCACCTTTTATTTGTGCAGGAGTGACCTGCAGCTTGGAAGTCAATGTTGAACTCAGAGGCAGATGTGAAATGGGCTCAGTACCAGCTCAAGATTCTGTTTACTGAGTGTTTGCTATGTGCCAGCCATTGTTCTAGGCACCCCATGGGCACACTGTGTGCTTGGTGCTCTTCTGCAGACAGGGGAAAAGGCACAACAATTAGTATACGGTTGAACTAAGATCTGAATCCAAGTGGTCAGGCTCCAGAACCTGTGCACTGACTGCCTCGCCATGCTGCTTCAAGGCAGAGGAATCATCCCTTCCCGATTCACTGGGCACAACACAGCTACCGCCAGAGCCCTGGGCTGCCAACTGGTCCTTCCTTCTCTGTCTCTTTCCCCATTACCTAAGGGGAGAGCAGGCTCTGAATTCCCACGTTCTCTAACCCAAGTCCTGCTCAGGCCAACCCCTGCCTTTCTTCCTCTCACTGGATGTCTAGCCCAGTAGCAAAAAATCTTTTACATAGGGAAATGAGCTGGTTAGAAATACGAGCCAGCTATAAGCCAGCTCAGGTGCTTAATGTCAGGTGGGACAGAATGAGGGCGTGGAGGAGCTGTGGATGGGCCCCAGGCTGGATGGTAGATCCTGTTACTCACTCACAGGGAGGCTGGGTTCCTGCCAGCGTCTACAGAACAGGGCTGCAGGGGGTGCCTCCTCGGTTTCCAAGCCCTGAGATTCCATATTTCTCAGATCCCCTTTCACCACTCTCACAACCAGAAACATCAGCTGCCTCTCAGCCTGTACTCCCACCTGTGTGGACCCTGTCTGCACACTCAGCCTCTCTTGCCACAACCCACTTCTGTCTGAATCCTGCAGAGGTTCCCAACTGCCCACCAACCCTCAGGGACCTCATCCAGTTTAATCGCTTCTCAATTTCTCTCTCCAATTCCGATACACCCCGAGCTTGATTCATGTATTCAATCACTCACATGTCCTTAGATATTTAGCAAGTGTCTGAAACTTAACATGCTCATAATTGTCCTGCCCTAGTCATCCCCATCTCAGCAAATGGCAACACAATCCATCCCGCTATTTCAGCTCAAAACCCAGGAGTCATCTTAATTCCTGTCTTTCACTTTCTACATTTAATTCATCAGCAAATCAAGCTTAACTCTTCCTCCAGAATAGACCTGAATCTGTCTGCAGTGCCACAGTCTTGATGGAGGCTATGCCGTCTCAAGCCTGGATAGTGCAGTCACCTCCCAACGGGACCTCCACTTCCAGCCTGGTCTCTCTGGCTCATTCCTCACACAGCAGCTGGGCATCTGTGAACACCATAGATCAGTTTCGTTGTTCTGCTGAAAACTTTCCAGTGGCTTTCATGGGACTAAGAATCAAAGCCACAGTCCTCATGTGGCCCCCAGGGGCCTTCTCTCAGCCTCCTATTTATTTATTTTTATTCTTTTGAGAGGGAGTCTCACTCTGTTGCCCAGGCTGGAGTGCAGTGGCGCCATCTCAGCTCACTGCAACCTCTGCCTCCCAGGTTCAAGCGATTCTCCTGCCTCAGCCTCCCGAGTAGCTGGGATTACAGACATGCATCATCATGCCCGGCTGATTTGTGTGTGTGTGTGTATATATCTATATCTATATCTATGTCTATGTCTATGTCTATGTCTATCTATCTATCTATCTATCTATCTATCTATCTATCTATCTATCTATCTATTTTTTTTTTAGTAGAGACGGGGTTTCACTGTGTTGGCCAGGCTGGTCTCAAACTCCTGGCCTCAGGTGATCCGCCTGCCTTGGCCTCCCAACGTGCTAGGATCACAGGCGTGAGCCACTGCGCCCAACTCTCTGCCTCCTCTTGTGTGATGCTTTCCTCTCCCAGTTGCTCCACTGTCCAGCCGGGTTCTCAATCTGCCCTGGCCATGCCCACCATAGCTTTCCCACCCCAGGGCTGGTGCCCCTGCTGTTCCCATCTCCTGGAATTCTCTGCAAAGGTCCTCACATGGCTGCCTGCTTCTTGTCATCCCAGTCTTAGCTCAATTGTCACCTCCCCAAAGAGCCTCCTGGATCACCAGCCCCCTTCCAATCATACTCTAATCTATCCCCATTTGATCTTCTTTATCAGACTTATAAATAAAATTACTGTCCTTCCTCATTATTAGGCATAGCTGTGCTTTATAAAGTCACCAGGAACACTGAGCTAGTGAGTACTGAACTACTGGGGAAATGGAGGTTAGGTTTTTGCAAGCCACTGGCTACAACATTTCCATCCTTCAAGCAATATATAACCTTGTTTTATGTGTGTTTCTGCTTAAAGACACCTTAGTTAATACAGCTGACCCTTGAACAATGAGGGAGTTAGGGGTACTAACCCCCACTGTGCATGTCAAAATCCATGTAGAATTTTTGACTCCCCAAAACTTAAATTACTAATCGCCCACTGTTAGTTGGAAGCCTTACTGATAACATGAACAGTTGATTCACATATGTTATATATATGTATTATATATACTATATTCTTATTACAGTAAAGTAAGCTAGAGGAAAGAAAATGTTATTATATTAAGAAGATCATAAGGAAGAGAAAACGTATTTACTATTCATTAAGTAGCAGTGATCATCATAAAAGGCTTCATCCTTGTCTTCACCTTGAGTAGGCTGAGGAGGAGGAGGAAGAGGAGGGGTTGGTCTTGCTGCCTCAGTGGTGGAAGAGGTGGAGGTGGAAGGGGCAGCAGGAGAGGCAGGCACACTTGGTGTGACTTTTATTGAAAAAAGTTTGCATATAAATGGACCTAGGCTGTTCAAACTCGTGTTGTTCAAGAGTCAACTGTGTATACCGCTGATTCATTTGTAGTGAACTCACGGCCAAGAGCACTAACTCACACCTGAACGAAGCTTATCTAACATACGTATTTTCTCTGTCAGGCCTATCACTGCTTCCTTGCACTCAGAAACACGAGACAGCACTTCAGCACTAAGCTTGGGGGCCTTTTTAAATAGCGAACTCACCAAATAAAAACACAACAACGCAAAAAAACTGCAGCATCAAACAGACCGTGAAAAGGATGCTTGTTTATGATATGATAGCAGAAACAAAAAGATCTCGAGCAACTCAAAATTGCTGCTTCTCTGCACTTCTGCGAATGACTCCGATAGTCTATGAATATTGATTTTGGTGTTTCAAGTAAGTTTCATTGAGTGGGCATATTTGCAAAAATGGAATCTGTGAAGGAGGAGGGTCAACTGTATTTTATTCAGTTGTTTTGCTGTCTTGTGTTTCTGAGTGCAAGGAAGCAGTGACAGGCCTGACAGATAAAATGTGTATGTTAGATAAGCTTCGTTCAGGTGTGAGTTAGTGCTCTTGGCCATGAGTTCACTACAAATGAATCAGCGGTATACACAGTTGACTCTTGAACAACATGAGTTTGAACAGCCTAGGTCCATTTATAGAATACACGCTCCAGGAGACCTTGTCTGTTTTGCTCCCTGCCGAATGCCCAGCACCTGGCACAGTGCCTAGCATGCAGTAAGTACTCAGTACATATTGACTGAAAGGAAGGGGAGAAGGAAGAATAAAAGAATAAAGTCCAGGCTCCTTTTCACTCCCAATTATTGGTGATGCCTGTGCAGGAAGCTCCTGCTCCCAAAGAGACCACAGGGTCACTGCCGTCCTTGTCCCTTCACACAATTATATACCATTTCAGACCACCACCACGGTTCTTCGGCTCCTTCCAGGCAACCTATGTCTTCCCTCCTTCCTTTGTCTCTCTGCTGCCCATTCATACAAGCCTGCATGTGCCAGGGCGTCAGTGGCCTCAGGCTTGGGAAAGACTGCTAGCCCTTGCTTTACGCTTTCTCAGCTTTCCCTCCTTCCCTCTAGGAGCTTCTTGGGTGGTGCAGGAACAAACACGCCATCTCCTTCATCTGGCCACCTCCCCAATCCCCTGCTGTCTGGCTCCTCCCTTCGGGTTTCTGCCAGTCCTCCCAAGACTTCTTGACACTTTCTTCTTCCTTTCCTGGGACTCAAATTCCACTCTATCCCCTCCCCTTTTCTTTGTTCTGGCCCATGATAACCACCACTATAATGGTAAGGACTAACGTACTCCTGCCTAGGAAGAGGGTGAGTATTTATTTTGTGCACTGACGGTCAGATGTTCCAGAAAATGTTTCCGGATCTTGTCTCTGCCTCCCGGTCCACATTAGGCCTGATGAAAGGATGTGTGCTGTGGAATCAAGGTAGAAAGCTTTTTCCCCCAATCATTACCCCCTGCATCTCCGCAGCACTTGACCACCTAGCGTGCCCCTGTGTAGAACCATTCACATCTAACATGACCCTTCTGGGAACCCAGCAGGCAGACAGGGCAGGCATAATAACCTCCTTTGTCAGATGAGTCATAAGATGAGTCACAAGAGGCGACAGAAAATCAAGGAGTTTGCCCAAGGCCTCGGAGCTCCGAAGAGCTGGATCTGTGCATTCCTGGCTCTGAAGCAGGATCAAGTGCCCCTGTGGGCCTGAGACAACCCACAACCGGCCTGTCTGAGTGTCCAGTTTAGACTCCAGACCAATGGGAGCTTGCCAAGATAACAAGTTCCACATAACAAAGCCCACTGTGTGTGCCACGGGAGAGCGTAGGAGAAGGCACAACAGCAGCAAACGGTGGTTATTAAATGTTATGTTTACATAAAACTCCATTGGTTAGACAATTCCATTCTCAGGTGTGATTTCATTTGATCTCACGGCAGCTGATTATTGTCCCAAGATGTGGAAACTGAGGAAATGTGACCTATCTGGCTAGAAAGGAGCTGAGCTGGGGTATTGCCCTAAGATTCCTGTTTCCTATGCCTGGATCCTTCCCCGTCGAAAATTGATTAATAACAATGATCAACTTGCTTCTCCGCTCGAAGGTTCAGGGGTTCTGGCCTGGACAACCTGCCGACCCATTTCCCAGAACAATGTGGGAGTCAACAAGGGCCTAGAAAGTGGTTTCCAGGAAATGTGGGCAAGAAAGAGGACCTTGGGGAGGGAAGGACTTGGCAAGGGGATCTGAGCTGGCCTGCTGGATCCAGGGCAGTGTCAGGCGGGCAGCCAGGTGGAGCCTGGAGGCGAGCTGCTGCCCGGGTGACTGAGGATGGAGGCAGCGCAAGTCTCCAGCATCCTTCTGCCAGCAGTGAAATGTGCTCTGAACTCTTCCCTGAGCTTTGCGCCTCCCTCTCTAGGCAGCCCCTAGGGATTAACCCTTGCCGCGAAGCACTTCAGCACCGCCACAGTTAATCTCTGTGATGCCATCTGCACATGTCAACATGTGACTGTAATGGTGGCAGAGCTTGTGTCCCATCCCCAGCCCCCTTTCCAGTCCACCCAGTAGACACATTCTGCAAACACTAGCTGACTGATCCGACCCCTTTGTCCTGCTTTCCTGTGCAACCTGGCTTTGGTTCCGTGGTGTGACTGCACAGTGGGTGGGAAAGGGGGCAGCTCAAATAATGGACAACTGCAGTCATTGAGGCAAGGAAGGTCACGTTAATTCACAGAGCAGTGCAAATGTTATTTTGTCCACAGACCTTGCGGTCCCACCCCATGCTGCCCTGGGAGGTTGGTTCCTCAGGAAGTCTGGTGGCCCCTGTGCAGAGGTCTTAGGTGCCCCTGGCCATGTTCCCTTGGCTCAGTGCTCAGCTGTCCTGTGGCAGGTGGCTCCTGCTCCATGGGACTCACGCTCGCCCCGGGCATCATCTTTCCCACACCTTGAGCCTTTCAGCTTTGGGCCTTGTGGCTTCTCTGGTGCCACGGGAGCCTTTTCCACCCACTGCAGGGGCAGCCCTTAATCACCAGGGGATGGTCGGTGGATGCCTGGTCTCCTGGACTTCAGGGCACAATTCTGGGATGCCTTGGCGGGCTAAGCTTCCACACCCTACAGTTTGCTACTCTCATCTCCTCCTCTCTAAGAGTATCCTGTGCAGTGCCTTGGCAGGAGGGGCAATGAGGGGACATGGACCACCTCCACGGGCCTGGCTCCTTCCCATTCCTCATTTCCTCCTTCATGGTCCTCGTGACAGGGCAGGCTTCATGAGGTGCTTGTATTTTACTGCTCTTCTGTTGCCAACTTGAAATTCGTAATGCTCTTTGAACAGGGAGTTGCATTTTCATTTTGTACTGGGCCACACAGACAATGTGGCTGCTCCTGCCTGGTAGTTTGCTGCTTGGGGAGAGGCCTCTGCAAGTGACAGAGCAAAATGAGCCCTGTCCTCTGGCCAAGCTGAGCTCATTGTTTCTTCCCTCCTCGGAGCACAACAGAAACCCAGGCACAGTGGGAGCTTTTATCAGGGTCCCTGTGACAAGGGCACATGGAAGTTGGGAGACAGGCCTTAGGGGCCAGCTGGTCCATCCCCCACCCAGAGTGGGTTCTCCCACTCATCACCCTGGCACAGGCTCACCCAGCCTCTTTGTGAATTCTTCTAGTGATAAGGGCCATTTTTTTTTTTTTTTTCTAATCGTGGACTCGAATTGTCATTGCCCCTCACTCCGGGGAAGTATTCTAAGGTTCTCCAAACCCTTCCATGAGGATTATCTCACTGGATTCTCACCACCCTCTCCTTGTGCAGCAGGCATTTTCTAAAGACTGGAAATTGAGGAAATTCCGGTAATTTTCAGATTAGCAGCCCTTGCACCTCCCACTCAGCCTTTTCCCTTCCTTCAACCAGCGATGGAAATCTCTCCTCACCTAGGAAGCCTTTCAGCCTGTCAAAAGAGAAGAAATGCCTCCTAATTCCTTGTACTAAATTATTCCCTCCCCCCTCCGCCCCAGGCTGTGGGTAATGTAATATCTTTTTTCAGATGTCCTTCACTTTGAATAACAGTCAGAAAATGGCATGAGGTAGGCAGCCTTTTCATAGGCTTGTTAAATGTATTAGACCCCGGTGGAAAGATGGGAGAATAAAGGAGGATCACAGAGCCTCCCTCTCCTACTGATAAGGGTAGTAGAGCACACACCTTTTAAAGTGCCAGTCAAGGAAAGAAACAGAGGCTTCTAAAAGGCTGTGGTTTTTATGCCACCCCCACCTGGAGGAAATACGCCCACCAAGAACATCCTGAGCACTTCACCAGTACCCTTCAATTAGGAAAGCGACTGCCAGAGGGGATGGGCAGGGACAGTACCCAGAGTGGAGGTCCCTACCAGCTTTGGCTTGTGTCTTCTGGTAGGCTGCAGGGTTGAGGGGAAAACTGAAGCCCATGCCAAGAGGAACCCAGGCAGAGGAAGCCTCACTGTGAGGCCCCCCTGGGGTGCACTGGCAGACAGACACACATACTGAGCCTTGAGATGTCTGGGGCTGAGGCTGTGGCAGAAGCCCCTGGAAGGAGACACACGTGTCCACTCCCACAGGCCCAGTGCTCCTCCTGCTAATGCAGCTTACAGCAAACCCTCAGGTCTTTACTTTCACTTTCTTCTTGTCGGTGGTTTGCAGATTCCTAGTACCTATGCTCTGCCCACCCGTGCCTGTCCCTTCTCTCCTCCCACTCTCCCCTAACAGTAAACACCTTTCAAATGAGAAACCCTCTGGGCACCCCTGCTTGCTGGCACCCTCTGTGCTAGAATCTCCTGCTGCAGTCAGACAGGTACCTGGGAAGGGGGTGAGGGGGTGCTGGAGCTGGACTGGTGAGGTAACCCTGCTGTCCTTCCTCTCCTTCCTCTTCAAGGCCTAATAAAGAGGAAGACAGAGTCTGAGGCAATGCTTCCTGTGACACCAGGTTTCTGCATCCCTCAGACATTGCTCCAATGACTATTTCAATTATTATTCCTGATCTGACATGGCACAGATTCTGAAAACTGGCTTTCAGTAGTCAACCGTTCCATTTCTCTGCCTCCAGGAAAAAATGCTTTATTAATTCCACATTCATTAACTCCTTTATTCCCTTGCTTTTTCTAGCCATCCTTTGGGAAAACAAGGACAGGTCTTCTTTATAATAAGCCAGCCCAGGACCACTCTGAATATCGTAGTGCCTGAGCAGCCATCTCCATATCTATGAGTTGCTGTTTATGCCAAGCTTCCCACCAGGTGATGGCTCTGAAGTATTTCCAAATCTTCTCTAAGAGAACAGTTCCATAACCTCATCATGGCCCTGAAGCCTCTCCTGGAATCCCCACTTTCTGGTGTTACTCTGAAGTTCTGTGAAAGGTGGCCTGGACAGCTTGTTGGATATTTGCCTGGGGAATCAAAGGCTCTTAGGGCCAGATGGGGCTTTGAAACATCACCTGCTTCTCATCTCCTCACCCCCACCCCCAGCAGGGCAGAGCTTCGAACACACGCCTGCTAATCCAGCTTTGCCTCGTTTCTTTGTGCTCTACCATGATAACCTCAATAGCCATAAGCAATATTTTATTTTAATCTGCCCACTTCCTTCTGGTACCCACTAAGAACTGAGCACCCAGAACTTACCACTGGAAGGTAAAGTGTCAATTCTCAAAATAAAAACTTCTGAGACTTCTGCAATTAGAAAGGAGAAAGGTTTTTAAAATTACTTTCAATTTCCTGAAGCATTAGAATACTTTCAATGTAGTTTTATATTTAGAATCATATGAATTATACAGAGAACCATGGGATCGTGGACAGCTTCCAAATACTAGAAATTATATTTCCCTCCATTTTGATAATTAGTTCAAGGTCTTCACCACAAGAGACATCATGTCTCAGAAGCAAAAATAGGTCCCTATTAAGCCTATGTAATGTCTTGTCTAGCAGATCTGATTTCCTCTTTATGCCCTAGTCTCCTCACCTTCCTAATTGGCGCTCCAACCTCAAAGCTTTTTCTCACTGCTGTCTAGAGCCTTAGATATATTAAATATAGTCTGACAGTGCAGGGCTAAGGATTTGGGTATGCTGATTGCATGTATCTAACTTAAAAACCCAAGGGACCTAGGGCATGATAACAGCTCATTGCAGCCTCAATTCTTTCAGGCTCAAGTGATCCTCCTACTTCAGCTTCTCAAGTAGCTGGGACCACAGGTATGTACTACCATGCCTGGCTAATTTTTTTTTTTTTTTTTTTAAGTAGAGACGTGGTTTCACCATGTTGACCAGGCTGATCTCCTGTCAGCCTGGTGTCAAACTCCTGGGCTCAAGTGATCCTCCTGCCTTGGCCTCCCAAAGTGCTGGGGTTATAGGCACGAACCACTGCATTGGGTATGCATGGAACACATCACTTGGAGTTTAGGCACATCTCAATATGAGAATAATTTACATCCTCTGTTAAACCCAGTTGGGGTGGGATAAAAACAGTTTTCTTACTGCACATTCGGTATAATGTGCCAGTGTCTTATGTGCTTCCTGTATACAATCTCACTTAATACTGAAAATAAGTCTTGGCTGGGCACGGTGGCTCACGCCTGTAATCCCAGCACTTTGGGAAGCCGAGGTGGGTGGATCACGAGGTCAGGAGTTCAAGACCAGCCTGGCCAACATGGTGAAACCCCATCTCTACTAAAAATACAAAAATTAGCCAGTCATGGTGGTGCGCACCTGTAGTCCCAGCTACTTGGGAGGCTGAAGCAAGAGAATTGCTCGAACCAGGACCTGGGAGGCGGAGGTTGCAGTGAACCAAGATTGCGCAGCTGCACTCCAGCCTGGGCTATAGAGCGAGAGAAAGAAAGAAAAGAAAGAAAAGGAAGGAAGGAAGGAAGGAAGGAGGGAAGGAAGGAAGGGAGGGAGGGAGGGAGGGAGGGAGGGAGGGAGGGAGGGAGGGAAGGAAGGAAGGAAAGAAAAGAAGTCTTCGAGCGTTTCCCATTTAACACATAAGGAGAGTGAGGTTGAGAGGATAAGAAACCTGCCAAAGGGCCAAGGTCGAATTCAAGTCCCTGGTTCTGCTGCTCTTGGGCTCCTACTTGGACAAGCCCTTAAAACTTGATGGCGCCATGACAGAGGGATATTTTGGCACTAGTGGCAATCGTGGCCTAGAACTTATTACGCAATCTAGTTTCACACCTAGAATTCAGAAAAGAAAGAAACTATTATGAGATTGAAATCTGTATCCCCTTTGGTCTAACATAAAAATGTTCTTTTTATCTTCTAGGGCAAAAGTTTTTAAATGCACTTCACTTCCACATCCAAAAAAATAAAAATAATTAATTTCTGGACTTTTTTCATGGTTAATTGTATCTCTGCAGCAGCTGAGAGGAATATTAATAAAAATTATCTTTTGGGGTTTTGGGGTTATTAAAATTGAGGATAAGGATGTTATGGAAGCTTTAGCTTCTAGATCCATCACCCTTTTAACTAGATTTAACTCTTATTTATGAAATACATAAATCTGAACCAAAGCAATATGCCATTTTAGGGAAAATATATGAATGCAAATAAAAGAAAGCTGGTTCTAGTCCCCACAATTTTACTAAGTAGCCATTTGATGCTACTAGCAATGTACCAAAATTGTATCAGAATGAAATCTGCAACCCAAAACAAGGTGACTACTTGCTCTGAAATTCTAAGGGCCAATGAGTCATGCATCAATCGGTGCCAAAAATAATATAAAGATTATGTCCAAACAAAACCTCTATTCTTTTAGCTAGGTGTCCATTTGATTAATGTGACTTATATGTATGAGGGATGGATCAACAAATCTAATCCTCTTAAAGTATTTGGGAACTCAAAATATTTCTAACTAATGGAAATTATGGGCAAGCCTGCCAAAGGGCAAGAACTCTTTTAGACCCATCTAGTGTTCTTTATTCAAATAGTTTAGGAATTTTTTTTTTTTTTAAACTGTGGTAGCTGATCTTCAAAGACAGCTCCCAATGAAACATGCCTCTCAGTATTCGATAGTATTCTATCCATTTATAGACCTTCCCATATTGAATCCGGACTGGCTCTGTGACATATTAACTAAAGGAATGTAGCACCAAAAGTGACTCTGTGCCAGTTTTGAACCTATGCCATAAGAAGTCTTGGTACCTTCTACTTCTCTGAGTCCCGAGCTGCCATTGCTGTCACTGTCCCACACTAAATATATCAGAATTCAATACAGCCAATGCAGGCCCAAATGCACCATTTCTGATGCCATCCTTTGTCCTTACTGAAACATGCATAAATCAGAGAAAGACAAAAAGTCTGATTGTGGGCTAAGATTCCTTGATTGAAAGAAGCTTCTGTGTCATCAATATTTTGAATTGTCCCTTTGTTTGTTACCCTGGAGGGGCATCCCTACTGGCTAAGGTATGCCTTTGCCTTTCCTCCGTAAAGTGGGCAGTTATCTGAAATGGGAGGTGGGATCTTTTACAGGTGAGTTCCCAGGGAAGGCACTCTTAGGTCAGAGTTCTCATGGAAGTTGATTTCTTCCTTGGAAGTCTTTGTGCATCAAGGATGTGTGTACCTGTTTGTGGACAGCAGCCTCTGGTCTTCCTTTTGTCCTCTAACACTCCTGGCTTCCTCTTCCTAGCACTCCAAGTTCTTCTGATCTCTCCACTTCTAGGTACCTATTTGCGTTTCCCTCAAATGTCCATCAGCTGGTCCTGATACAGTGTCCACTGGTAAGAAACTGAAGGTAAGACCCCTTTCAGGGAGTTTTTCCATCAAAAATGAAACAAAGGAATAAAGATGCAACCACTGATATTTTAAGGGAAGTATCCTAGTGCCAGGTTTTTTCAATGACACCACACAGACAGCTGCTACAATCAAAGAATGGCTGAGTGTTCTCTTGCCTTGGGTAAGTGAACAGTGAGAACTTTACCATCTCCATCTCCAGTGCTCCCACACCCAAAAGGCAAAAAGTATTCCAGAGTGGGGCACTAAAATCTTTCCAGGCAAAAACTCAGAAATGAGCTCTGTGATATGCTCCCTGCTCACCAGTAGAAAATATTGTTCCAGTTTCTTCCTTTGTACCTACTAGAGAGTGCTTTTCTGATTATGAAAGGGGCCCATCTCATTTCCAGCGGTTAGCCAACCCTCCTCCCATGTTCCATGTGTGTGCCTGTTTCTATGTGATCTGAACTGTTGAGACTTGGTTTATGTTACTCAAGCCTCTAAGAGTTAAGAACAAGGTTACCCAGATCCTGAGAGGTAAAAATTTATTGATTTCTATCATATCAGCATGTTATGACATGGTCACGCCTGCTCATACAGCTGACTTCTTAGAGCCAAAAGAGAATTTTTTTCCTTTTAAAAATACAGTTGTTCAGCAGGAAAAAACATTTTAAAAACAAGCATTTTCATATTAAGTGGAAATTAAAAACAATGGCTTCCCCCTCCGCCAACTCATGAGGAATAGGGCTGGTCAGCAACAGATCTCTGAGTGCCTCCAATTTGTTTTCAGGCCTCTGTCCCCAGTCTGTTCCTTGTCTTCCACAGAAAGTAGTTCCAGGGGAAAAAGAAATTAGAATCTCACCAAAACAGCAGCCTAAATACAGATAGAAAAATAAGAGGTAGACACAACTGTAACGATTTAACTCATTTGGTAGACTGTGCAAGATATTTTAATATTTAAAATTTTCAGTGGGATCAAATAAGGTCTACAAATACCTAAACAATTGATGTTTTAAATGCTAACATCTTAGAGATGCCTATACCACAGTTTACTTAGCTTTGAGAAATGAAAGTATAAAGCTGACTTTAGAAATATGCAAGCTTCCCATGTATTTCAGTAAACATTTTCTTTCTATCACATTCTTCAAAATCAAAAGTTCGCTGTGTAGGACTGACATTAATGCTTTTCCTACCCTTTAAAGCCCTTGCCAAGGTCAGTGATAGGAATTTCCTGAGTTCAGCAAGTACATAACTATGAGAAGTTTATTCAACACTAATAGTTAAGAAAAAAAGGATGGGGCAGTGGTGTGCTGGATACAGCCCCTACTGGCTCCCAAGAGCCAATGGTTACATTTTAGAATTTTGCCTGCAGTTGTTAAGCATTGGTTATTAAAATTGAATCATATAAATTTACAACTAATGTTAAAGCTAAAAGTGGTTTCGGCTTAATAAGTCTAATATGTACTATGATAAGAAACAGTTTTAACAGTAGAGCACATATCAGATTGAATGACAATAAATTCATTGGGAAATGAGTTAGATTAGGACGGTCTGCTGTTTTTCAAATCATGGTTGAAATACAATCAATCATAGGTTGACTGTAGTAGTTCAGCAAAAAGCAATTAAGCATCCTTTTAAAAAAGCATTTTAGTTCTTTCCTGAGCTGGATACAGCCCCTACTGGCTCCCAAGAGCCAATGGTTACATTTTAGAATTTTGCCTGCAGTTGTTAAGCATTGGTTATTAAAATTGAATCATATATACACAGTATACTTGAGACATATATATCTCAAGTATACTGTGAGAATCAATTGGCTATATGGGATTTACAATAAAGTATTTATATCTTATTATTTGTTAATTGTGTTATATGTTCTTGCTATCAGCAAAATTTGTAACAAACATGTACAGCTGAATACATAATTTCTTCCCAGAAGAGTGGACTGCTAAACATTTACCAGCACACCACTGGATTGGGAGAATGGGGAGAAAGGGGGAAATATTTTTAAACCAAAGAAGGAAGTCTGATGTTTTTTCATTTGGTTTTTCAGTTTGCTTTCAGCATCCAACTGCCACAGTGAGCTTTAAGTACCTGCCTGCAGATGTTAATGCCCAAATAGCTCTGGTAAAACACACATGCCCTCTCCCCACTACTAAGAATTAAAAGCACTTTACTTGAAAAAAATCAACTTTATTTTTTCTAGGTTTAAAAAAAATAGAACCAGCTATTAATTTTTGTTGAGAAAATGCTTCTTTTGGTGTTCACGTCTAAACTTCTGAAAAGGTGATCTGGTTACTAAAATCACCCCAAATGCATTCATAAACCAGATCCACGTGTGACCAGCCCTTTACAAAAATTAATTACAGTTGCCACAGCCTTTACATTCATTCTTATCACACGTTACAACATGCAGATAACACAAAGAAAGGTCAACAAGCTGAAGTAAACATTACAGCATCAGGAAAATGAAAACCCATCTGTATAAAATAAATACAATTTTGTAATAATTGTAAAGAAAATGAAAGCACTTAATAAAAATAATGGCAGTTGAATGTATAACTGTTTCATCACTCAATCATAAAATAAGTTACTGTAAAATGCATAGACTCCTTACACGTAAAGAATGTGTGCATCACAGTCATGTGTTCAACAGTTTTACACAATAAAAATAAAGCCATTCAAGATATGTGTGCATACTTTGCAACTAGAATACACTTAAAAAACGTTTGCTCTTTAAACTGTCTTAAAAAAATATTAAATGTAAAAACCCTCAGATGGAAATTTTGCAGAAAAACCCATATTTTATCTTCCATATGGCTACAGTCACCCTTCCCCAACAGTTCAGCACCCTCAGCTTATTCCCAGGGTCCAGTTCCTAATTGTTGGGGAGTGGTGCAAAATGATTACAATAAAGCACCAACCAATGACTGCTCCAGAGAATACCCAGCCCCTCTGTGATCTGGAAATCTCTAACTTAGATGGTTTTGGTCCCAAACATAATAGTCTCTACCCTTCCTGCTGCCCACTGCTGCTTTTGACTTTGTTCTTCATGTTAACAGATATAAGGCTCATAGCACTGCAGAGCAAAAGAACCTAACAAACCATTTTTATCCATCCTCTGTGGACCAGAGCTGAACACACTCATAATGGTAACTCTGGAGTAAAGTCCTGTGTAATGACTTCAAAAAAAGAACAAAAAAACAATTAACTCTTCCTACTCAGTAGTGCAAATAAAACATTTTCTTTTCAAATATAAAAATAATCCAAGAAGACTATCCATGATTAAAGGCTACTCTGTAGGATTAGCCAGGTCCAACTAGTTCAGAAGAGTCTTTAGGGAAGTGATTGTCAAAAAACACTCAGACAAATCCACAAGAAGTGAGCAACATGAGCAAAGAATGAGGAGGCATTCTTAACATGAATCCAAGACAGTAATGCTTGAATAATGCTCCCAGGTTTACATTTGGTGATTTCAGATTTCATTTTCATAAAAAGGCTTGAGAACAATGCCAATACTGTCAACTATTGATTATTCAGGGATGCTTTTCTAACCCGTAGATTATTCAGGCTTCTGTATTTACTCTTCCTGATAGCTATTTGTCTTTCCATATAATTTCACTACTCATTAACAGTCATAAATATATAGGCAAAAAACCCCTAAGAAACAACTTACACCATTTAATTAGTAAGCATCCCTAGAAAAAAAAATGAGTCTGATGAGAATAAGAATTCAAACTCCTAAATAAAAGTAATTTTTGATTTACCTATCATTTATTACCAGATTATCTATCCAGAAATTAATCTAGTAATCCTTCCTTTACAGTGGAAAGTTAAGGATTGGTTGTAATATTAAAGACTAATATGATAGATCTGAACTCACAGCTATCTTCTTTTTTAATACACTTTTGGAATTCTCAGTGAATTTGTTTGCTTACCCAACACATTATTTTCCGTTCTGTAATTTTTCTTTACTTTCCGTTACTTATAGGTCTCTCTGCCATTTAAGTATAGTTCACCACCAATAATTGTTTCTGAAGTTAAGGGTGATCTGCTGGCTTGGTCACTTTTGTAGTGACTGGACCTGCCTGTGGTCATGCAGATCTCCAATCACTGTAACTCATCAGTACCAAGATTCCAGTAATGGATTCTCAACCTTGTCTGCCCTGGGAATCTAGGCAGTCTAGCCAAGACCAAGAAGAGCTGAGCTTCTACAAGCTACTGATATAAAACTGGCATAGTTTTATTTTTTTTCCTCTTGACAAAATATATACACTTTAAACGTCCTTTCATCTCCCTTCACAAAGTACAAATTAGGAATTTTTCTTCAGTTTTGTACAGTGGCATATTGCTGCTTCCCCAAATTGCCATATAAGAACACTGATTCTCTCTTTACCTTCTCTAGTGCAAGCAGAAGAACTCCAGTTACTGATAAGGAAAGCACTACCAATGCTTTCAAACATATTTTGCAAACAGAAGAGAGAGAACATGTTAAATAATCAAAGAGGGATAGGGCACATCAAATACACATCTATTTACAACTCACAAAAATATTTTCAAAAATTAACTCACATATCTATTGGTATTTGCCACCCTGGAGACTGTGAAAATGATACTGCACTTGAAAAGTAAAGCATCTTATAGGATAGTTTAATGTGTACAGTATATTTAACAATATCATGTTCCTTTGGAGCACAGTGATGTCAAAAGTGGCCCTCAGCCACATTTATGTATGCATGTTCGCATTTATTTTTGGATAGGAGAACTGGTCACTCTACCCTGTGGCTTGCTGTAGCAATGAGGAAAAGGTCTGTCAGCTAGGACTGTGCACGCTGTCTTTGACAGTGAGCAACTTCTCCCCCAGATGGTTGACTAATCCCTCAAGTGAACAATTTCATTTCATCCAGTAATTTAGTGGTGCTTGCTGGGCCTCAAACAGAAGCATCATTAAGCTTCTATTGGGCTTTCTGTCATCATCCATACCTCTAAATTGAGATTGGTTTCACTTATTCACTGTCACTGTAGAACACATAACGAAATGCTTAGATTTCAAAAAAATTGCATTTTATAACAACCAGTCCCCAAACCAAACACATTAACACTGTCTTCTGCATTTTACCAGTGGTAGTATAATATTCAATGAGGTATTTCAGTTAATGCATCATTCTCTTTCACATACGCACTGAGCTATCCTAAATATGAAGCTGCTCTGGGCTTTTATTTGGTGTTGCTTTACCTTTCCCACATAACTGGGGAAAACTCATATCTTCTCTGTGTTTTTGGTTTATTTAAAAATAGAAAACATTAACCTTTTTTTGTTTAATAGCCTACTTCTCAAAATTGTTATCTGTGTGATTAGTGACAACGGGGGAATCTACAACACTCATATCACAGTAAACGACCACTGACTTACTAGGATCTTAATAGTCTTACAATCCAAAACAAAAACCCTACTCATCTCACTGATGCAGTACCAGCACTTTTGGAGAAGGGTGTGGTTCTCTTATGAGGTAAATTGTACAAACATAGCAATGTATTTCTATAAAATGTTTTCTAGAAATAGAAACTTGACTTTACCCTCTTCAAAAGCAACTGGAGGCTGGGCGCAGTGGCTCACGCCTGTAATCCTAGCATTTTGGGAGGCCGAGGCAGGTGGATCACCTGAGGTCAGGAGTTCGAGGTCAGCCTGGCCAACACGGTGAAACCCCGTCTCTACTAAAAGTTCAAAAATTAGCAGGGCACGATGGTGGGTGTCTGTAGTCCCAGCCACTCGGGAGGCTGAGGCAGGAGAATCGCTCGAACCCGGGAGGCAGAGACTGCAGTGAGCTGAGATCATGCCACTGCACTACAGTCTGGGCGACAGAGTAAGATTCTGTCTTTAAAAAAAAAAAAAAAAAGAAAAGAAAAAGCAACTGGAAGAGATTGGGGGAGCCTTTTGTGCTGGTCTCTTTCCTAATTACACTCACCCTGACAGGGCAGCTCCTTGATGTGATGATTCAACAGACCACTGTCTGCACAGGTCCTTGGGGTGCCACAGGAGAACCAGTCACCATTATAAGCCACTAGCTCTTATTTTTCTATAAACTAGCCTATTTCCCCTTAAACTGATCATTTAAATGTTCTATATTAATCTGTTTCAACCATCCCCAAATGCATTTAGTGCCAATGTCAAAATGGAAAAAATAAAGCCTCTGAGCTGCAACAGAGGCATCACGTCAGGGTGGTGTCCAAGGCAGGATGGTGCTGGAGAGCATCGGCAGGCAAATAAACACACAGAGACAAGACAGTTCTCGAGAACCTCACACACTGCTATGCTCCCATTTGTTTTCAGGCTGTATTACTAATTCTTTGCTATATCTGCATCTCAAAAAAGTGCATTTTGTAAAATTACCAATTTATGATATGCCTCTGATACAAAATGAGAAATCAGATAAGGAAAAGCACGAGTGCATGTAAACACAGTGTTGGATCGAGCTAGCCTTTGTAAAGAACACATCCAGTACCAGAAGGGGTCCAGTGGACACTGCTTTTCCCCCAGAGAATGTCAACAATGTACCTCAGTTAGCTGTTGAAGACTGGAGTTTGTTACTGCAAATGACAGAGAAAGAGTTCTTCGCGAGGTGCCAACCAGCTCCCCTCAAGGTTACTGAGTTGGTGGAAATGTGGGCGTTCTAGAGTACTGCCCTAATATAGACTACAGGTAAGAGGGATGAATATACCTTTCTGGGCTTCAACTAAATTGTCAAGTGTAACTGGTGGCAACAGAATTTCTCTCAGATAGTCTTCTAGGATGATTTTATGATTTCCTCTTCTCCAAATGTGATGTTTGCTTAAATATGTGATAGAGTGTATCTTTTTAAAACATGTTCTTAAAATATATTAGCAGGTCATTATATTACTAATCCTCATTTTAGTAGAGTTTTAAAATATCCCAAAGGGGGATAAATACTAATCCATCCATTGAATTTCTTTTGCTTTTTTTTTTTTTTTTTTAAATATATTCTGATTTGCACATGTAAAATAATGCACACTTATGAAAGAAAGTCTCAACTCCTATGGTGACCTTGACAAGTCCACGTCAATTCCTAAAACAGGCAATGGTAAAAATACTGAATGATGTTGTACCACATATAGCCTGACAAAAATGCAAAAGACTGTATGAGAAATATCCACATGTTGCTGAGGGTCATCTCCCTGGAAACAGCTTCCTTATGGCCCTTGGAAGGTGGAAAAGCTCCTAAAAGACAAGATAGAAATATTAGCTTGTTTTACTCTGTAGCGGTAGGTCTCCTGGAATAAAAGTTGAATATTAGCTTAACTAGAGTTGTACATGTGTGTGTTAAAGCACCTTCAGTGACTTTCCAGGGCCCCAGAGGAGAGATTTTACTTGAAATATAATTTCCATACTACCTAGCCCCTTCTTGCATCTGAGCCTCCGCTTTTTCTCTGCCTGCAATGCTCTCCTCCTCCACTTAGTGAATAGCTGGCTCATGTGCATCCTTTCCATATCAGAAAAAATACTCCCCTTCCCATCTCTGTTTATTTCCTTCCTGGAACTTTTCCCAATTGGTCATGATCCCGATTCTCTTTCTTTCTGCAGACGTGTTTGCCACATCTCCCACTGGAATATAATCTGCATGAGAACAGGCACTCTAGCTGCCTTGTCTCTGCTGGATCCCTAGAGATTCCCACAGTGGTCAGGACCCAGGATTATGTGAGATTGATATGAAATAATTTCTGAAATAGCATACTTTATGCTGATTCCTCTATTTACAAATTGTTTTTTGTCAAAAAAGTAGTTGTATAACACTGACATTATTTTCAAAAGGCAATATGCTTTATGAAATATATCTTAATAATAAAAGAAATACAAAGTAAACAGATGTATTTAAATTCGTTTCTGGAAAGGAATGCTAGATCACTTCATAGAGCAATATTACCTAAGGTCATCGTGATAACACTCTTCAGCATTTCAAATAGTCTTTGTCCTTACTGATAATCCTCAGGGTAAGCTGATTCATGAGGGGATTTGCTTCTCACAAGCAATTTACGGAGTGCATTTTCAAGTTTCAACATCTAATATGCAAACAGCTTTCTTTAAGAGAGGCTTCCATTATTGTTGCTATAATTTAGCAACTATTTAAAGGTTACTGTGTACCTGTTTCATAAAAATATGATAAGAGGTCTTCTTTTTCAACAAACCGTTGATAGAGCCAAGTGGTAAGGTCATCAGTTTCCAGGGGTACATCTTTAATTGGAAAGATCCTTTTAAGGGTTAGAAGAAAAGAACAAAAACTACTTTAATTCAGAAGTCAAAGTTATTCAGAACCACAACTTATGATGAAAAGCTGAATAAAATTGTGTTATCATCTTCTGCTTTAGCAAGGGTTGGTTTCTTCAGCTTTTCAGGTATCTTGGTTATTAAAAATTGTTGACTATACAACAGAGTTCATTTATGCATTCATTCAAACATTTACTAGCCTACTATGTTAGGTCCAGTGTTAGATGCTGAAAACATACTATTAAATTACATTATATCTATGAATAACTACAGAGAATAACTATGTCTTCCCATGTTTGTGGGTTTAAGTAGAAATGGTATTTAGAACAGACGAAGTTTTAAAATGCAGTTAAATCAGGATGTTCAGTCATTTAGTTAAATGTCAGGCAATGTTCTTTTGGTGGGAAAGTCTGAGAAGCACAGAGACTCAGCCCAAATTGGTAATATTAGTAGTATCAGAGAAATTGCTTTCATGAATGGGGTAACTTTTACTGGTTGGGAGTGGCTACTGGAACAGTATTCTCAAGACCTGAGACCATGTCCTAACTCACCAGGAAACACTATTGTGATTCATGATACCCATGGACTGAGAGGGGACAGGCAGCATGAGGACTACGTATTTGCTGACCTTGAAAAATAGTTTTATTTTTTGTTTTCCAATTTAGTGGGGGATTTTATTTTGTCCCCTTTATCAAAGGTATAAAGGCACACAGTTTAAAAAGTCAGCAAAAAACATATTTGTATGAAAAAATGGGAGTCCTGTCCCTCTTCCCTTCATTTCTGCCCTCCCCAGAATTGATTATCGCCTTTTTCAGCTGATTATCTTGGTATTTATCACCATGCTTCTTCTTTTCTAGGCCTTCTCTACTGACTTCCCACTATGGAAGATGAGGATGAAGTTCTTTCCTCTTCCTATTCCCATAACATATGCACATTCTTCCCATCTTCCCAATACAGTTGTAGAGTAATTTCAGTTAGCTCAATATTAAGCATTTATATTAATATAATCATGTAAATATATTCATTGCTAAGTCACGGAGTAAATCATGGCTACTTTTCCTTTCTTTACCAATTTTTTATTTTCCCTGGATTGAGCAATTATGTATCATTTTTCATTTTGCTTAATTTTCCATGTACATGTAACAAATTCAACCATAAGCTCTCAGACAATTGTCTATAATCAATGTTCTAAATCAGGTTTATAAGTTTTTTTTTGAAGGGCCAAACAGAAGATATTCTACGCTTTGCAGGTATGAAAATAAATAAAATTTAAAAGCTATTGGAATCCCCAAAACACTTTAAATCTTGAGAGAGATGTGACCTTGATCTGAGTCACGTAGCATGTAGTTGCAACTTCTGCTTCTTATAGATTAATTCTCCTCCTCATTGTTCTTGTTCTGTAAATGACTAGGAGACACCAAAGATCAGACCTCCTGCCCTTCTAATCTCTGACCTTTGTTATAGATTAACCACCTCCTTTATTGTCCTGTACCTAACTCAGACCAGATGGTACAAAAGACCTCATGATGGTGACACCTTCGGTGTGGAATGCTAAATATACCTTTCCAGAAAGAAAAAGACCACCTTGCCCAATCAGATCACTGTAACTATGCATTAAACCTTATGTAGAAAGGTGTTGAAATTTTGTTAAGCTTCCCTAAACCTTGTCTATATAAACAACCCCAAACTTCTACACTTTGGAATACTGACTTCCAATTTTTGGAATCTGTGCTTCCTGGGTGGCTGTCCTCAAGCTTTGTGCTCTAATAATCTCTACATTTGACATATTTCCTGAATCTTATTTAAAGTTGACACAAGCTATACTATCTCTGTCACAACTACTCAATTCTGTCTTTGTAGTATGAAAGCAGCCAGAGACAATGTATAAACAATACACAGTAACTGTGTTCAAATAAAATTTTATTTAAAAAACAGGCAGTGGGCAGGCAGACGTGTGGTCTAAATCTTTCTCCTAAGCAATCCCCTTGCATCAGACATCCTTTCAATTTCACCTTCCTAAAGAAATTTCACCCAGATGCTGCCTGTAGTCTCACATTAGGAGGTCCCTTCACCATTGTCCTGGTGAGTCCCTGCACTCCTAAATCGAACAGAATGTTAACTATACCTCATGTCTTTCTCTTTCACTGATTACTTTTGATGAGGACATCCTTTAGCAGTTTCTTGAGAAAGAGCACTTGAAATCTTGGATGTCTGTCAATGTCTTTTTTCTGTCCTCAAACTTGGTTGATAGTTTGGTTAGATATAGGATTCGAGGTTAAAAATCATTTTCTTCCATCTCTTATCTTTCTGACCTCCTTTCTGGGAGATTTCTTATTTAACTTCTAAATGTTTTATGGCATTTTAATTTCCTTTATTTTATTTTATTTTTATTTTGCTTTTTCACTTTTTTTCTTTTTATAAATTAATAAATTGCTCACACTCAGGTCTTCTTAATTTTTAAGAGCTCTTATTGTTCTGAGTGTTTCTTTTTTATAGTATGCTATTATTGTTTTATTGTTACAATATCTTATGTTTATCATACGTTTTTAAAATTATAATGGAAATTTTTAAACATTTGCAAGAGGAGAGAAAAAGGTTAATGAACCCCCATGTACTATTAGGAATTCTAGAAGCAGACCTTGCCCTGTGTAGTCTGGTCCTCCATGTCACCTTCTTGTGTTTGCTTTAGTCTTTATCTTTCAAGAGTTCAGGTCTGTTAGATTATTAGTTATCTGACATTCTTTGTTGTTCCATCACATTTACAGATACGGGACTGAATGGCTGATTAAAAGCTCTCAGTTTATGAGTGGAGTCTGTTGCCTGTTTACCCTCACTGAGGATTATCTTGGCTGGGCCATTTAAATTGGTCTCTTCTCTTAAACTTACCCGCTTCCCCAAAGAAAGATCCTCTGATTTCCTGCTTAGAGAGTGAAGGCCCGATTGCTAGCTTTCTGGTAACCAGTGAAATAAGAGGGCTGGGAATCTTAGCACTCAGCACACTGACATCACTTCACCATGCTGTTTTCATTATGGGACCTCTGCCTCAGTTGTATTTGTTGTTCCTCAGTCCACAGAGCCCCTATTTCCCTCTCCAGAGTAAGCCTCCAATGTTTGCCAGGGTAGGGAAAAATAATTACCCAGCTGTGGGATATAGGGTAGGGGTTGGGGTATCTGCATTCTTCTTAAACAGATTTCAACCAGTCTTCCCAAGTTTAGTAATGCTTTCAACCTCATTTCCACAGGTGCTGATGCTGCCAGACTTTTGGAAGTTCTATGGTACAAGTTGGCTTATGGCTTTCCCACAGCTGGCTTGGGGTTCTGTTATGTTATTTACTGCTCGTTCTTTTTTCCAACTTCCCAACTTTTGCTGCCATTGTCTTTCAGACTATTCTCATCTTTGTGGGTTTACACCTTTAAAAACCCATTTAGTGTTATTTTATGGGGGTTTTAGGAAAGCAGGAAGTAGACATGAGTCCAATCTACTATGTCTTTTGAAAAGTTCACCTGTTATTTCTGAAAGATCTAAAATGATTTGCTATCTTTGGCCAGGGCCTACCACTTGTCATTCTTAAAAGGGCCTCCATTGCTATTTTGGGTTTAGGCAAAATGATTGTTGGTTACTTACTAGGGGTTTGAAAATTATAATGATGCATACCAGCATAAAAACATTTCAGGCCAGGCGCAGTGGCTCACATCTGTAATCCCAGCACTTTGGGAGGCCAAGGCGGGTGGATCACAAGGTCTGGAGTTCAAGACCAGCCTGGCCAAGATGGTGAAACCCTGTCTCTACTAAAAATACAAAAACTAGCTGGGCATGGCAGGTGCCTGTAATCCCAGCTACTAGGTAGGCTGAGGCAGAGAACTGCTTGAACCCGGGAGGCAGAGGTTGCAGTAAGCCAAGATGGCGCCACTGCACTCCAGCCCGGGTGACAGAGTGAGACTCAGTCTCGAAAAAAAAGGCCTGGCACAGTGGCTCAAGCCTGTAATCCCACCTTTGGGAAGCCAAGGCGGGTGGATCACGAGGTCAGGAGATCGAGACCATCCTGGCTAACACAGTGAAACCCTGTCTCTACTAAAAATACAAAAGAATTAGCCGGGCGTGGCGGCGTGTGCCTGTAGTCCCAGTTACTTGGGAGGCTGAGACAGAAGAATTGCTCAAACCCGGGAGGTGAAGGTTGCAGTGAGCCGGGATCACACCACTGCACTCCAGCCTGGGTGACAGAGCGAGACTCCGTATCAAAAAAATGAACAAACAAACAAAAAAACAAAAAAACAAACAAAAAACATTTAAAAAAATTCTATAGTATAGTCAGAACACGAAGTTTAGACCAGCAAATAAATACTGAAAAAATAATCAGAAAAGAATATTACTTATGAATTACATTACAATGATATGTCTTTCTCTTGTTATTTAAACATTTAAATATCAGATTGGAGGAGCATTTTAAAACCGAAATTTAAGTGCGAGTAGACAGAAAAAAAATAGAGGAAAGAAGGAAGGAGTGTGGCATGAAAAATCTATTAAAAATCAATTTGAAAAACACACAGGGCTGGGCATGGTGGCTCACGCCTGTAATCCCAGTACTTTGGCAGACTGAGGTACAAGACTCCATCTCAAAAAAGAAAAAAAAAAAAAAAAAAGGAACTCACCTGCATTTGATTAAAATTTTACTTTCAAAAATTTGAAAGGATGAAAGATAACCAAAATAGAGTTTTATTTACACAGAAATAACTCTCCCACTCTTAATAATCTTCTATCTCCCAAAATACAATACTACATTGCTCTACATCGGTAATATAAAAGCATTTTGGTTGATGAAATATTTTAATGGAGTGGGAGATCCTAAGGTCCAGAAACTTCAAGTTTCAGCTTGCTGCTATAAAATCCCCTATCATCTGCCTCGCGCCTATAATCTCAGCACTTCGGGAGGCCGAGGCGGGTGGATCACGAGGTCAGGAGTTCAAGACCAGCCTGGCCAATATGGTGAAACCCTGTCTTTACTAAAAATACAAAAACTTGCTCGGTGTGGTGGCATGCGCCTGTAATTCCAGCTACTCGGGAAGCTGAAGCAGGAGAATTGCTTGAACCCAGGAGGAGGAGGTTGCAGTGAGCCGAGATTGTGCCACTGTACTCCAGCCTGGGCAATAGAGGGAGACTCCATCTCAAAAAAACAAAACAAAACAAAACAAAAAACAAAAACAAAAAACCAACCCTATCATCCCTTATTATCACAACTTGAATTTACCATTGCTCTGAATAAGCTAACAACAGAAGGATGAATTAAAAAATGTCTTTTTTTTTTTTTTTTTTTTTTTTTTTTTGAGACAGGGTCTCACTCTGTCACTAAGGCTGGAGCGTAGTGGCACAATCACAACTCATGGCAGCCTTGACCTCCTAGGCTCAGGTGATCCTCCCACCTCAGCCCGAGTAGCTGGGACCGCTGGTGCGCGTCATCATGCCCAGCTAATTTCTGTTGTTGTTGTTTTTTTGTAGAGATGGGGTTTCCCCATATTGCCCAGGCTGGTCTCAAACTCCTGGGCTCAAAAGATACACCCTCTTCGGTGTCCCAAAGTGGTGGAATTGAGTGAGCCACTGTGCTCAGTCAACTTTTAAAAAGAGAAAAAATATTGGAAATGCTTATACTACATAAAATCATCCTATGGGTTAGTATTTGTAGCCCTTTTAAGACCTTTACTCCTAAGTAATTGAAAGATCTCTTTCAAAGTAAACATTTTTCCTCTGCATTGTCCAGCTCAGGTTCTGATATGCCTCATTGAGTGAATAGGACTCCATGGCTGAGATTCTCTTCTACAAACTGTTTGCTTTTTTTTTTTTTTTTTTTTCACATGGAGAGTCTTTGCTTTTTAGGCACAATTAAAATAATCCCAGAAGACAGTGTGGCCTAGTGATTAAGAATACAAACTACCAGGCCGGGCGTGGTGGCCCATACCTGTAATCCCAGCACTTTGGGAAGCTGAGGCAGGCAGATCACGAGGTCACGAGTTCGAGACCAGCCTGGCCAACATGGTGAAACCCCGTCCCTACTAAAAATACAAAAATTAGCCAGATGTGGTGGCAGGTGCCTGTAATCCCAGCTACTTGGGAGGCTGAGGCAGGAGAACAGCTTGAAACTAGAAGGTGGAGGTTGCAGTGAGCCGAGATTGTGCCACTGTACTCCAGCCTGGGCAACAAGAGTGAAACTCCATCTCAAAACAAACAAACAAACAAACAAACAAACAAACAAAAAACCCAACAAGCTATTGGACAGACTGCCTGGGGTTGAATCCTGACTCCACCACTTGCCAGTTGTGTGACCTTGGGAAAATTGTTTAACCTCTGTATGACTTACTTCCCTTGTGTTTAAGATGGGGCTAATCATATTACTTATCTTACAAAGTTACATATATACATATACTTGGCATATGGTAAACACTCATACAAATGCTAGTGTTGGTTGTGACGATTAAGTGCCAGATCATTTAAGGCCAGCATTATTGTGCTTCTGGCTTTTTTGGGTTCAGCAATAGTTGTAGTGACTATACTGGATCTGCAGCTGTCATTGGTTTGGCATTCCATGACTATTTTCATATAGTCAGATAATAAAGTCAATACCAAGAATTTAAAAGATGAAGTCATGACAGAGATTCTGAAGATGCTATTAATATCAATATTGATATAATCAGAGGAACAGAGACAAGGAGATAAAATTTCAAATGAAGGGTCTCTACCTAATTAAACAGGTTTATCTTTCCATCTCTTCAAAGGGTAACTTCCATCTTTTGAATTGTAAGAAATGCTCATGTTAGAAAAGACTTCCCAAGAATTTTATTGTCTCCTCTTTGTCCCCCCTACATTTTAACTAAAAATTCCTATGGTGGGAAAGTTATAGGATATAGAAGATCGTAAGTTTGCTTTGATAGGCTACTTCGCTTACAGTGTATATGAAATTCTACAGCACTCAGCCACCAGGCAAACATGTTTCCATGGAAAAATGTTCTGTGTTCACCATATAATGCTAGGCTCACATCTCCTCACCCTGCTGTATCTTGGCTCTTTGGCTGCAAAAAGCCAAACTCCTGTCTCAAGCCACCATCTCCATTTGAAGTGGATTTGAAAAGATGATTAAAAAATAGTTTCATAAAGTGCCTTTTCCTAACTTCTTTTCTAAAAAGTTTCCAGGTATCTGGTTCTATGAAATAGTCATTTACATATAAGGGTTAGGCTCAATTTGAGTCAGTGAATGACTGAATGTCTGCACCTACCAAGGAAGCTTACAATTTTAATTTGCAGTTAAAAGACAAATTAATGCAAATAATGACAATTTTGTTTTTACCTTTCCTATGTTAACACTTTTGTTTTTCTTGTCATATTGCTCTGGTAAGAACCGCTAGTACAGGGCCGGGTGTGGTGCCTCATGCCTGCAATCCCAGCATTTTGGGAGGCTGACGCGGGCGAATCATGAGGTCAGGAGATCGAGACCATCCTGGCTAACACGGTGAAACCCCGTCTCTACCACAAATACAAAAAAATTAGCCGGGCATGGTGGCGGGTGTCTGTAGTCCCTCAGCTACTCGGGAGGCTAAGGCAGGAGAATGGCGTGAACCCAGGAGGTGGAGCCTGCAGTGAGCCGAGATTGTGCCACTGCACTCCAGACTGGGCGACAGAGTGAGACTCTGTCTCAAGAAAAACAACAACAACAACAACAACAAAAAGAACCTTTAGTACAATGTTCAATAGAAGTAGTGATAATAAGCATCCTTCTCTTTCATTCTTAATCTCTCAGGGATAAATATTCAACACAATTAAGTATATTACTTGCTGTAAAATTTATTAGGGATATCATTAATCAGATTAACCTTAATAGAAGAAATTCCCTTCTATTTCCAATTTGCTAAAAGTGTTTTCTTATCATGAATGAGAGTTGCATTTTATTAAAAATTTTTTTATCTATTGAAATGCTTATGTAATATTTCCCTATATTCTGTTAATATGATGAACTACTTTGATTGATTCGAATTTTAAACTAAACTTTCAATCCTAGGATGTATGCTGTCACTATATAACATTACATATTTTAATATATATTGCTGGGTTTTATCTTGCATCTATAACCATGTAAGAGGTCTGCCTGTAAATTTTCCTCTCTTCTAATCTCTTTAGTTCAGGTTTTGGTATCAATGTTATGCTATCCCAATAAAACAAGCTTAGGAAGTATCCTTTCTTCTTCTATGCTCTGGAAGAGTTGTGTTTAATGTCCTTTTACTATTTTGTTTTATTTTTTTTAGAGACGGGGTCTTCCTCTGTTGCCCAGGCTGGTTTCAAAGGATTCTCCTGCCATAGTCTCCTGAGCGGCTGGGAATACAGGTGCACATATATCATACCCAGCTCCTCTTTTTAGTAACTGTAAGATTTGTAGTGATATCCCCCTTTTCATTCTTGATACTGGTAATGTAGTTAATAGTGTTTTCAAAGAAACATAATTTTCTGATATTGCTATTTCTACCATATGTTTGCTATTTCAACATTCTCCTTCATTTTCCCTGCTTTCTACTGTAATTGGATTTAATTTGCTTTTTTTTTCTTGAGATAAATATTTAGATTACTGGTTTTTAGTTTTCTTACTTTCTATAATAATATTAGCATTCTAAAGCTATAAATCTTTCCTATGCATAGATTAAGTTACATCTCACAACTTTTGACAGATAATATTTTCATTATCATTCTGCTAACAATATTTTTGAATTTTCACTGTAATCTCTTAATATAGTAAACATTAAATTCCTCTTATTCTCTACTGATAAACAGTTTCTCATCTTTTGTTACTGGAAACAATGTGGCAACAAATAGCATTATACAAATGTTCATTCATATGTAAGTCTAAAGGATAAATTTCCAGAAGTGAAATTGCTATGTCAAAGTCAAATGCAGTAGTAATTTTAAAAGATACTGCTGTATTACCTTAATAAAGATTGTATCAATTTATATTTTCATTAGAAATTTGTGAGACTGATTCTTACGGAAAGACTTTTAAATTGTAGTATTACCAAGTCAGAAGGCTCTCGTTTAGGTATAGAGGATGGCTAATAGTGTTTCTTAACTAACTTGGCTATGCCTGACTGAAGACATAGTCATGGAAATTCATCCATGAAGTCTCTTTAAGATAGAGATATCGGGCCGGGCGTGGTGGCTCACGCCTGTAATCCCAGCACTTTGGGAGGCCGAGGTGGGCAGATCACCTGAGGTAGGGAGATCGAGACCATCCTGGCTAACACAGAGAAACCCCATCTCTACTAAAAATACAAAAAATGGCCGGGCGCGGTGGCTCACGCCTGTAATCCCAGCACTTTGGGAGGCCGAGGCGGGTGGATCACGAGGTCAGGAGATCGAGATCATCTTAGCCAACACGGTGAAATCCCATCTCTACTAAAAATACAAAAAAATTAGCCGGGCGTGGTGGCGGGCGCCTGTAGTCCCAGCTACTAGGGAGGCTGAGGCAGAAGAATGGCGTGAACCCAGGAGGCAGAGCTTGCTGTGAGCCGAGATTGCACCACTGCACTCTAGCCTGGGCGACAGAGCGAGACTCCGTCTCAGAAAAAAAAAAAACAACAACAAAACAAAAAATTAGCCAGGCGTGGTGGCACATGCCTGTAATCCCAGCTATTCAGGAGGCTGAGGCAGGAGAATCACTTGAACCCGGGAGGAGGAGGTTGCGGTGAGCTGAGATTGCATCACTGTACTCCACCCTGGGCAACAAGAGCGAAACTCCGTCACCCTGCCCCCCTCAAAAAAGAATACAGCTATCTTGTGTTTTCATTTCAACATTAATCTTCACTAATAAAAACATTCTGAATCATAAAGTATCTATAATTAAGTACTACCATTGTTTTTTGGTGCCTACATTTATAACCATTTTGGTACAAAGCAGTACTAAAAAGTAAAGGTCCAGAAAAGTAAACGGGTGCATACTTAAAAGCACACTCTATTTTCTTGCCTCTTAAAATTGATGACCTCTGAACTATGTATGCATGGGGCAGACTCCAAGCAGAATAAAGCTTCACAATTCTTAGTTAATACATTACGGTTCTAAAAGCAAGGGTGCTCAGAGCAACACAGGAGATGTTAACTATTCAGGAAATCTAATTGTTTCTTTCTCTTTCCTCCAATTTAAATGTCCTTAAATGTTTGGATGTTTAGGAAGGTCAATTAACTTCACTTTGATATTAGAGGCATATCTTAAAATTTAAAAATCAGATTTTTCTTAAGTGAAAGGTATTACAAATTACTGAGTTTTTACTTTTAGATAATTTGGTCTTAACACATTTGTGCAGCCTATGTAGCACTTTTAACTATTCACCTCTACCATCCTGAGTAGCAGCCAAATACTTGCATTACTTTTTGCCTCCTAAAACTATTCTATTTCTGCCTTGTTGACACTCATTGCTTAATATAAAAGGCTATGCATGCCACCACTTGCAGGAATCCTCTCACCAAGGGAAAGGATTCTCTAGCTCTTCTTTAAAAAACAAAATAAATTTATCAAAAGCAAATGTCTGCCAATCTGTTATCAGCCAATTCTTGTAGTCTTGGCACCCTTCTCATTAATAACCCATGTCAGACCTGTCATCATATATCATTCTCTTCATGACAAGTATTGGGGTGTAGCAATGGGCTCATAACCAATTAGGGCCAAGGAGATGATAATGAAAGTTCTGTAGGGGCTTCAGGGAAAAGTTTAAGAGGGATTACAAGAAAAATAAAATCTATTTTTTCTCTTGTCTTTATCTTCATGGAAGTGTGAGGTCTTACATTTCCTCACAGCTACTGGCTGAGGATGAAACCAATACAGAGAGGAAAGCAGACCTGGGAGAAACAGAGTTTGAGTCACCAGATTAAGTACATCATCCTGTCCTATTTTCGAAGTCCAGTTATGTGAGCTAATAAATTCTCTTATTGTGAAAGTCTGTTTGAATTGGACTTTGAGTTACTTAGAGATACAAATAGTTAGCTTGGCTTTTAAGGTATACCAAAATCTGAACTCAACTTTCCAACCGTATTTCCCAGAGCTTCAATTTATGCATGCATATTACAGACTACTTATTGTTTCCTACACGTGTGCTATACTTCCATAGTTTTGTGTGTTTGTTCATAGTTACTACTGCACAAAATGCCCACCCACCTACCCTTCCCATCTCTACCTACCTAAATTCTATCCATCATCTTCTAAAGCCTAATAGAAATAAAGCCTTCATAAAGTTTCCTCTGGTCTAAGAAGGCCATAGTCCCATTGGTTAGCACAGAATAGGTACTCTTTGTAAGACAGATAATAACTTGTTGAATCATATCAGCTAATACTTGCAGTATGTAATTACTTTATAAGATTAATTTAGCTTCTGTTAATATAAAATCAGGTCTAATCAACTTAAGGATAACTTAGCAAGGGCCATAGGGCTAAAAGAGATCTCAAAATAGTATCTAAAATATCTTTATAAGGAGAAAATTGACATTAAAAATAAAGCTGAATTAAACAGAAGAACATTAAAAATAAGGCTGAATTAAACAGAGGAAGTCTGGGTTTACCAGTTGAATTCACGAAAGAATGCTGGTGAAGTATCTATTGCTTCAATAGGGTTGAACATGGGGGTGGGGATATGTGTTGAAAGAGAACCTACTCCACCATCTGCCCAGAATAGCTGGGATATTCTCTTCTCTTAGGAGACAGCCAGGAGGGCAGACCAAATGCTCCCTCAAGAGCAATCTACTTCTATTACTCTGATTGGTCACCATGGGATTAAAATATTAAAGTGACTAATCCCCTAATATGGTAAAGGATTAAATACATGGAATACCAGTCCTCTTGAAATCAAATAAGAGGAGTGCTTGTGGGATTTAAATAAGTAAACACGTATACACCAGAAATAAACCTTTACAATACCAATAGCTGCCCAAATGAAAAACTAGCTCCTAATTTTCAAGAAATGAACATTCTTATTATCAGTAATTCAGAATGTGCTCTTAAATAGAGACTATACTACCAAAATCCAGTCAGATTTAGAAGTACTAGATGAAATTACACTTTCAAAAAAATGTAAAGTAATGCTTAGCAGCTGGCACCCCCTATACTGGAGTTGGAGCATTTGAATTTTTATGTCAAGACTCCAAAATGTGAGCTGACAAACAACATGGCTAAACCTTCAATTCAATTATGTCAAGATTGTGTAAGGAACTAAGCACTGAAGAAGATTCTGAAATAAACAGTTTCTGCTTTCAAATAGCTAATCATCTAGCAGAGGGAAAAGTAACAACCAGAATATTATAAACACTGTGCAAGGATTTTAGAGAACTACTGCGTGAGTTTAAATAAGGGAATGTGTGTATTTACTTATGGCACAGGACATATAAAAGAGGTTTCACTTGAATTTGGCCTAAAAGAGTAAGAAGAATGCTATGGTTTGAATGTGTTTTGTCTCTGAAACTCATGTTCAAACTTAATCTCCAATGTCAGTATTAAGAGGTGAGGCCTTTAAAAGGTGATTTGGTCATGATTGTTCTGCTTTCATGAATAGATTAATCCATTCATGGATTAATGGATTAATGAGTTATCAAAGGAGGAGGTTAGTTATCACAAGAATGAGTCTGTTCTAAAAGCCACTTTGGCTCTCAGTGCTCCTCTCTCACCCTGTGATGCTTTCTGCCATGTTATGAAGCAGCACAAGGCTCTCACCAGAAGCCAACCAGATGCAGCCACCTGATCTTGGACTTCCCAGCCTCCAGAACTGTGAGAAAGGAACTTACATTCTTTATAAATTACACAGTCTCAGATATTTTATTAAAGCAATAGAAAATAAACTTAGATATTGGATTTTTTTACTTTGTTAAGTAACATATGCATATAATTTCCAAAAGTCAAAGCATACCACAGGGTAGACAACAAAAAATAATGGCCCTATACTTTCCTTCCTCAGACACCTGTTTCTCAGATACAACCCCTCTCTTTCTTTTGCTACTTACTTCCATATATATTATAAATGTTTTAATAGCACTATTTCCAGATTATCCTATTTAAAATTTATTTGTTGGTTTCCTATTATGGCAGGTAAGGATTTGACTATCTTAAACCATTGTCCTCTTCTCCTTCAGCTTCCTCCTTCTCCTCTCCTAGGTAATTAAAAATTCCTTCTTGGGCCGGGTGCTGGGGCTCATGCCTATAATCTCAGCACTTTGGGAGGCCAAGGCAGGCGGATCACCTGAGGTCAGGAGTTCGAGACCAGCCTGGCCAAAATGGTGAAACTCCGTCTCTACTAAAAATACAAAAACTAGCTGGGTATGATGGCACGTGCCTGTAATCCCAGCTACGTGGGAGGCTGAGGCAGGAGAATCACTTGAACCCAGGAGGCAGAGGTTGCAGCAAGCTGAGATCGTGCCACTGCACTGCAGCCTAGGCGACTAGAGAGAGATTCCATCTCAAAGAAAAAAAAAAAAAATTCCTTCTCAGTGCCAACTCTGTCTTTTGTAACTATGTCTATGATTATACCTATTAGTTTGTATTCTATTTATTTTCCTATGTGCCTGTTTTGTCTAACAGACTGCACTATTCTCAGCTTTGCACCCAGTGTATAAGTCAGTGCCTAATCCTTAGTAGGAACTCAGGTTTGCTGAACAGAATTAAATTACAGTAATCTGTAAGCACAAAACTTTATGTGGTGTCATCTGTAGATAATCATCAATGTTCACGGACACTACCAGGGTTAGTGTGGCAAGAACAACACAGAAATCCAGAAACTACTTGTTACAAAAAATAGATTTATGGACAAAAACAGAAACTGTCAAATTTAACATATCAGAGTATCTCCCAGCATTCAATTCCCAGAAGTTTTACTTTGAGCCATTATCCTGAACTAAGCTGCTAGGCCTAATAACATACTATAATGTAATATTTATAGCTTCCCCCTGGAACTATTAGAACAGTTTAAAAAAGAAACCACTCAGTTATCTGAAAATAAATTTCAGAAACTCAGATATAAACTTTTACCTACTTTAATACAGGAAATAAACCAAAGCAGATATTTCCAAAGACTATACAGGTAGCAAACCTAGGGACATACCAGCAGATACTTTTGAGATAGGAAGACGGCAAATACTTAGCACCTAGGCCAATGCTTCCCCTTCTCAGTCAAGGATAACTGAGCCCTCCTCTTGAGCCTTGTTCCTTGCAACAGTCAAGAGCCCTCAAAATGCCATTTGGAGATATAAACCATGAGATGGCATTTTTAGAATTGGAATTTATTATATCTTTATTCATTGTATATCCTTTGAGACACACAGTAAGATGCTTAACAAATGGTTGCTGATTGAGCAGAAGTGAACTCTCCAGTAAGCAAAATCTGACATTGGTTTCTCTGCTTAGGAGACTCACTATTACACTTTTCATGTGTCTAATGATGTTTTTAAACTTTTTATTTTGAAATAATTTCAGACTCAAAGAAAAGTTGTAAAAATAGTATAAAAATTCTCATATGCTTCACCCAGATTCCCCAAACGTTAATATTTCTCACATTTGCTTTACTTTATCATTCTCTCTATCCATAGCTATTTTTTCTGTCATTTTTTCACTCAAATTTTGAGAATAAGTTAAATGAAAAGGTTAGACAAAAAGACCTAGGTAGTCTTTCCATTTCTCAGATTCAATAACTAAGTAAAAGATAAACAGCAATTATCAGTGAGAATTATGTTTAACCATTGTTCAATTAAAATTAAAACCCTAGGAATTTTTGTATTTGGGGGCATAATATTTCCACAAAACTATATTAGAAAATAAGAGGTATTTTTGGAATAACAATGGCACTTTGCTAGACCTTAAGGAGACCTAAAAGTGAAAAAGACATGGTGAACCCCCAAAGAGTCAAGGAGGTGGGGAGAGAATTCTTTATTTCCAATGCTTACTTCCAGTTACTTACCAAATTACAACATTTTCAAAATCATATTATGTCCACATTCATCTATTGATAATATCCCAGTAAATTAGCTTTATCTGTTATTATTTTAGTTCTATGTGTATGGGTTAATTTTTGATATCTGGCCTAAGTCTAGACTGGGCTAAGGGATGCCCAGATAGCTGGTAAAACATTATTTCTAGGTGTGTCTATGTGGGTGTTTCTGGAAGAGATCAGCATCTGAATTGATGAACTGAGTAAAGTGGATGCTCCCTACTCCCCATGTGGGAGGACATCATTTAATCCACTGAGGGCCCAAAGAGAACAAAAAGGTGGAGGAAGGGCAAATTTACTCTCTCTGCTTGAGCTGGGCCATCCATCTTCTCCTCCCCTTCAACATCAGTGCTCCTGGCTCCTGGGCTTTCAGACTGAGACTGCGACTTACAGAGTTAGTACCCCAATTCTCAAGGCCTTTCGACTTGGACCAGGACTTACACCAGCAGCTCCCTAGTTCTTGGGCTTTCAGACTTAGACTAGAACTGACAACAATGGCTCCCTTGGTTCTCAGTCCTTCAGGCCTGGACCGGAATGACACCACTGGCTTTCCGAGGCCTCCAGCTTACAGACAGCAGACTGTGGGACTTCTCAGCAGCCATAATCACATGAGCCAATTTCTCATAATAAATCTCTTTCTATGTATCTTTATACAGATGATCCTTGACTTACAATGGGGTTACATTGTGATAAACCCATTGTAAGTCAAAAATGCATTTAATATGCCTAACTACTGAACATCATAGCTTAGCCTAGCATACCTTAAATGTGCTGGGAACACTTACATTAGACTACAGTTGGGCAATCATCTAACACAAAGCCTATTCTGTAACAAAGTGTTTAATACTGCACACAGATGGGCATTTTGTAGAGATGATGGGATGTGAAAACACAAAACACAATATCCAAAAAGTACTGGCAACACAGTACACTGTGGAGTATTGGCTGTTTACCCTCATTATTGTGTGGTTGACTGGGAGCTGCAGCTCACTGCCATTGCCCAGTACCTCAAGAAAGTATTGTACCGCATATCACTAGCCTGGGAAAAGATCAAAATTCAAGATTCAAACTGTGGTATCTACTGAATGTCTATTACTTTCACACCATCATACAGTCAAAAAAATCATGAAGTTAACTACCGTAAGTCAGGGATCATCTATTTGTCCTATTGATTTTGTTTTTCTGCAGAACCCTGACTTACTATGGTAACATAAAAAACTTATTTCACGTATACTTTTTCTAAATATCTGAAATTAGGCATATCTTCTAATTAGAGAATGGAAATTTTACCTTATTTGTAATGATGATTCACCTGATTCTTCAACATCATTACAGAAACACAGAATTTGATTCACAATATAACCAAACCTCAGTTGAGACCACTTATTTCATGTCTCCATCCTGAATAGCATCAAACTGAAAAGCTTTTCTGTTTTTTTCTTTTGAGACATAATCTCACTCTGTTACCCAGGTTGGAATGCAGTGGTGTGATCTTGGCTCACTGCAACCTCTGCCTCCTGGGTTCAAGCGATTCTCCTGCCTCAGCCTCCCAAGTAGCGGAGATTAGAGGCACATGTCACTATGCCCAGCTAATTTTTTTTTTTTCTTTTTTTTCAGTAGAGATGGGATTTCACCATGTTGGCCAGGCTGATCTCGAACTCCTGACCTCAAGTGATCCATCTACCTCGGCCTCCCAAAGTGCTGGGATTACAGGCATGAGCCACCATACCCAGCCTGAAAAGTTTTATTAATTGCTTTTAAAGGAAAGGGGGAAAACCTGCTGGTGTGGAAAATAAAAACCTTTAGGCAGTGAACATTAATAACAACAGCAAAGCAGAACTAAAAACTTGTTTAAATTTAATATGTAATTTTCCATTTTCCAATTGGTAGCTCTGAACAGTGGCTGATGGCAAAAAACATAGACTTTTCTAGGGAAAACAGGATATGGAGGCAAAGCAATAAAAAACAAGCAATGATAAGAAAAGCACACAAGAAGAAAATTATTAGATAGCTGAAGTAGAGATGACATTATCAATAATTATAAGCAATGATAGAGAAAAGTCCTAGCCTAAGAAAAACTAAAGACAGGACACTGTTTCCTTCTACTAGGGGAAAAAAATGCAACTATTAGCTCAAAAATCTTTAAAGGCAATATTATCATTAGATGAGTAATTTTGGGGCTGGGGCTGAGGGTGGCAAAGACCTGAACATACATCATTATTGTATCCAAGGGTAATATGTTATTTGAGTTACTCACAGTTATTACAAAAAGCTGACCTAAAACTTGGTCCCCAATATGTTGAATAACTGATTTTTACTATATTAATTTTATTTTATTTTATTTTATTTTATTGATTTATTTATTTTGAGACGGAGTTCCGCTCTTGTTGCCCAGGCTGGAGTGCAATGGTGCAATCTTGGCTCACCACAACCTCCATCTCCCGGGTTCAAGTGATTCTCCTGCCTCAGCCTCCCGAGTAGCTGGGATTACAGGCATGCGCTACTGTGCCTGGCTAATTTTGTATTTTTAGTACAGACGGGATTTCTCCATGTTGATCAGGCTGGTCTCGAACTCCTGACCTCAGGTGATCCGCCCGCCTCGGCCTCCCAAAGTGCTGGGATTACAGGCATGAGCCACCGCGCCCGGCCTACTATATTAATTTTATTTTACTTTGTCCTTTTATGTCAAAAAATAATTATGTAAATTAAAATCTCTTAAAGCTCAGTTTTAAATTATGGATACAACACTAGAATATGAAAATCTAGACTATGTAATTTGAGTATTTCAATATCCTTGATTTAAAAGGGAAAAATCTATTTAGTATCTTATTAAATGGTATGCATTTTAAATGTGAACTTATTAAATTTTTATACCTACCAGATGAAAATGCTTTTGTTGCAATTATTCAAATAGTTATTAATCCAAAACCCTAAATTCTGTGGGCAATTTCTTTTTTCAATTAGTTATTTTTAATTGAAGAATACATGCATATTGTAAAAAACACTCAAATAGTACAGTGAAAAGTACGAGTCCCTCCCCAGAGGCACCCACTGTTAACAGCTGAACTCTAACCACATGGCAGTCACTATGCTGCCTGCCCTTTTTTTGTGGGGCGGGGAAAGGAACAGCACTTATCGTTTAGACTTTTGTTTGAAGTGCTGCCTGCCAAATGTCCAATTAAATTATAACCAATGCATTATTACATTGATTTTAAGATGTCTCCCGATTTCAGAGATGTTAATATATGACAAAACACACATCTCTATTGTGTGGTTTTCAGAGCTTAATTCTGGTATCAATGGTGTGACATTATCTCTATGGAATGGGCTTTGAATACCATTTTTATAACTCTCAGATACAAGAAATATCATTAGAAAATCATCCCAAATCCACTTAAGCATATTAGACTGAGGGGAACAACTGCAATTTGACGTAGGGTGGAAAGAGGACATGTGAGCAGGCCTGAAGGCAGTGAGGGCGATCTTCATACAGATTTCCAAGGGAAGACTCTTTGTGGAGGAGGAAACAGTCAGTAGGAACATGAAGTAGGAATACATTTGGGATGTTCAGTAACAGCAACAAAGCCAGTATAGACACAGGGGAATGACTAAAGAGTAGAAGGAAGAGGTCAAATAAGGCCTTAGATACCACTGTAAGACTCTGGAGTTTTTAGATGGGAAGCCATGATGGAATTCTGAGCCTAGCATTGACACAATTTGACTTTTAAAAGGAGCACTCTGGATACTATGTTGGAATTCGCCAGGGGACAAACGTAAAAATAGGATGACACATTAGGAGGTTATGTAGTAATCTAGGAGCAGGATAGAGGTGATAGTGGCTAGGACCAGGGTGAAAAGAAGTGATCAGGGGATATGTATTTAAATTTAGAAGCAAAAAGATTTCCTAACTGAGTGGATGCAGAATATGAGAGAAAAAGAAGAGCCATGGACGACCCCAAGGCTTCTCATCTGAGTGACAGGAAGGATGGAGGCTGTTATCAATAATGAGATAGTAAAGGCTATGAAGGAGTATATATTTTTAGGGAAATCCACAGTTCAGTTTGAGAGAGTGTTATGGGAAAGAGGTCCTGATCCAGCCCCCAAGAGAGGATTTTTGGATCTTGTGCAAGAATTCAGGGTGATTCCGTAGACTAAAGCGAAAGCAAGTCTATTAAGAAAGTAGAGGAATAAAAGAATGGCTACTCCATAGACAGAGCAGCCTTAACGGCTGCTGGTTGCCCATTTTTGTGGTTATTTCTTGATTATATGGTAAACAAGGGGTGGATTATTCATGCCTCCCCTTTTAGACCATATAAGGTAACTTCCTGACGTTTCCATGGCATTTGTAAACTGTCATGGCGCTGGCAGAAGTGTAGCAGTGAGGAAAACAAGAGGTCACTCCTGTTCCCATCTTGATTTTGGTGGGTTTTAGCCAGCTTCTTTACTGCAACCTGTTTTATCAGGAAGGTCTTTATGACCTGTATCTTGTGCCACAACCTCTTATCCTATGACTTAGAAGGCCTTAACCATCTGGGAATGCAGCCCAGTAGGTCTCAGCCTTATTTTACCCAGCCCCTACTCAAGATGGAGTTGCTCCGGTTCAAATGCCTCTGACGAGAGGACTATTAGACATACTAGTGAAGGAGTCAGGCACTCAGAAATAAAAATCTGTTTAGTATATTCCTTTGAAGAATACATGATATTTTTAATGCTCTCTGCTCTGAGCAAAAAAATAACAAAAAAGAATACACAATATTTTATTTAGTCATCCCTCTACTAATGGACATTTAGATTATTTCTAATTTCTTACTCTTACAAAATATCTTGCAGTAATATCCTGTCTTTCTCTAGGATATATAGCCCCAAGTAGAATTGTTATGTCGTAGATAATTTAAAATATTGCTAAACTGCTCTTCAGATTGGCTGCACCGATTTGTGTGTGTTAACTTCTCTAAAAGCTCACCAATATTTGATATTGATAAGAAAAAAAATAGTATTTTGCCCTGTTTTGCATTTCCCTGATCTTTTCATATATTTTTATTTCTATAAATAACGAAAAGTCTTTGTGTCTTTTGTACATTTTCTTCTGGGTTTTAAATATTATTGATTTGTAAAAACTATTGAGCTGTTTACATGTACAGTCATGTGCCACATGACATTTCAGTCAGCGACAGACTGCATATATGACAATGGTTCCCGTAGACTATAATGGAGCTGAAAAATTCCTGTTGCCTAGTGATGTCATAGTCATTGTAATGCCATAGCACAATTACTTTATTTTTAAAATAAATTTAGCCTATACAGTGTTTATAAAGTCTACAGTAGTATAGGGTAATATCTTAGGCCTTCACATTCACTCATCACTCACTGACTCACTCAGAGCAACTCCCAGTCCTACTAGCTCCATATATGGTAGGCGTATCATTTTAAGAATCCTTTATACTGGCCGGGGACCGTGGCTCACACCTGTAACCCTAGCACTTTGGGAGGCCAGGGTGGGTAGATCACTTGATCCCAGGAGTTCAAGATCAGCCTGGACAAAATGGTGAAGCTCCATCTCTACTAAAAATACAAAAATTACCTGGGCATGGTGACGCATGCCTATAATCCCAACTACCCAGGAGGCTGAGGTGGGAGAACTGCTTGAGCCCGGGAGGTGGGGGTTGCAGTAAGCTAAGATCGCACCACTGCACTCCAGCCTGGGCAACAGAGAGAGAGACACTGTCTCAAACCAAAAAAACAAAACAAAACAAAAAAACTTTTATGCTGTATTTTTACTGTACCTGTTCTATGTTTAGATATGTTTAGACACACAAATACTTACCATTGTATTCCAGTTGCCTACAGTCTTCACTACAGTAATATGTTGTACAGGTCTGCAGCCTAGGAGCAATAGGCTATGCCACACAGCCTAAGTGTGTAGGAGGTTATACCATCTAGGTTTGTCTAAGTATACTCTATGATGTTCGTACAATGATGCAATCACCTAATTTCACATTTCTCAGAAACTATCCCTGCCATTAAGTGACACATGACTATATACTCAATACTTACTTTTGTTATGTGCATTTCAAACACTTTATTGTGTCTCTTGAACACTCTAGTTTTTAGGGTTTTTTTAATTGGACATTTTATTTTTATTTACTTATTTATTATTATTATTATTATTATTATTATTTTGAGACAGAGTCTCACTCTGTCACTCAGGCTGGAGTACAGTGGCGCTATTTCAGCTCACTGCAACCTCCGCCTCCTGGGTTCAAGCAATTCTCATGCCTCAGCCTCCCGAGTAGCTGAGATTACAGGCGCTCACCGCCATATCAGCTAATTTATTGTGTTTTTAGTACAGATGGGGTCACCACATTGGCCAGGCTGGTCTCGAACTCCTGATCTCAAGGGATCTGCCTGCCTCAGGCGTCCCAAAGTGCTGGGATTATAGGCGTGAGCTACTGTGCCCAGCCTAGTTTTTAGTTTTGATGTACTCATATTTATGTTTTCCTTAATGATTTATGACTTCTGATTTCTGTGTCTTGTAAGGAAGGGCTACCCTACTTGAAGACATTAAGAGTCTCCTATATTTTCTTCAAATACTTTATTTCCCAGGCTAGCCTCAAACCCCTGGGCTCAAGCGATCCTTCTGAGTAGCTAGGAATACAGGCACGGTTCATTGCACCCACCCAAATACTTTAGGCTCCCATTATTGTTGTTGAGATAAAATCCACCCGGAATTAATTTTGGTATATGGTATGGAGTGAAATTCTAGCTTTTCCTCCCACATTGTGAATCAACAGCCCCAAAACCATTTATTGGATAGTTTGTCCTTTCTCCATTGATAGGAAAGGGCTACTCAATCACACGTGAGTTCACAAATAAATCTTGACCTGAACTTTCTAATCTCTCCATTGATCTGGACTTTCTCCTATAACTACACTGTTTTAATTACATTAGTGTAACTAAACTTGACATCTAGTAGGAAGAACTCCTTTGTTTTGTTCATCCTCAAAACTATCTTAGCTATTCATTTATCTTTACTCTCCCAAATGAATTTTATAAACAAATTTTTGTCCAGTTTCTTGAAAAACCATCCCGAATTCTGTTTGGAATTACATTAAATTTATAGGTTAATCTGGAAGAACTGTCATCTTTATAATATTGAGTCTTCACCTCTATGAACACACGTATTCTCTTTCTATATATTCAGGTCTTTCATGTTTTTACATTTTAGAGAATACATAATGAAATATTTACAAATGACATTATATGATGTCTGAGGCTTGCTTCAAAATAATCCACTGGGGTCTGAAAATAACATATAGGAGGTAACATTGACCATAAGTTGGTAATTGTTGAGGGGGTGTGATGTGCACATGAGATTTCATTTACAAGTCTGAAATTTTCTGTAATAAAAATATTTTGAAGGAATAACTATTTCTGAAATTACAGCCCCTAAAACATATAAAAACTCATGACTTTTTTGTTTTGTTGTCTTAGGGAGTAAGGGTAAAAGCAGAAGGAAAGACCAAAATGGTATATTAATCAAAAATACATACAGGGTTAGGCATAAAATTACAAAATATTATTCTCTGTTTTTAAGTGTTGGTAATTTTTCTCACAAATAACTTTTCCGTCATCTCTTTGACAATAATTCTCACTGTGCAGATGTAATTTTAATAATACTCTGCAAGCTAATGTAGGCTATGTATGTGCCCAGCCATGGAAATTGCTAGATCACAGAGTATGTGCATTTTCAATTTATAAGTATAGTCAGCTAGTCCTCAAAGTGATCACAGTAGATTGTAATCTCATTAGCAGTATATAAGAGATCACCTTTTCCCATATTGGTGACCAAGTTACCATCTTTGATTTTTCCAAATCTGATTGGCCTAAAATGGTGTATCATTTCTTTTATCAATTACAAATACCCTAAAGCAAATATGTCAAAATGTTAGTTTGTTTACTCTTGCTAGACAGCATATGTATCTTTAAAAAATATTAATATTTCTTTTCTAAATTAATTCCCCCTCCCCAAATTAAAATAAGTTATTTCCCAAAGTTCATACTTGAATGCCCTCTCCCAAGTAACCAAAGTCCTAATCAAGTTACACATGAAAACACCACCTCTGCTTTTAGTAATCTATCTATGCCACTACACTTATGGTTATATCTTTTCTCAAGATTTTAAACACGAAAAAATAAGCTACTACTGCACAAGGATCATTTTCTCTAACTCACTGTCCTAACTGAAGGGAAACAGACATTTATATTAAGAACAGACATTACTTTTGTCTTTACCCCTATAAATACTCTCCCTGTAATTAAAATCTAATCATGTTTAATTTTCCTATTAACCACTGAACAGCAGTGCACTGTGCCCACTACTTGCTTAGCAGGAATAAGCTGTCTTCCAGTTTGACAGAAATAAAAAGAGGTCAGGAGGAGGAAAAAGTTCTTTACGCTCAGATGTTTCCCTTAGATAAGTCTTAGTTCTTTTAAAATAAGCATTACTTTTGAAAAAGTTCAATAATGTAGTTGTATGCAAGCTAATAAAAAATATTTCCCTAAACAATAAATAATATTGGTAATAAATGCATTTTTTAGAAAGCATCTTTTCTCTTAAAGTAATAAATGACTGCGATCCAATATATATGGAGAATGCTGATTTATAAATACCAAACTTATCAATAATCTGTCATTCTTTATATATTTTAATAATGGTGCTTTATATTTAAAAGGTGCTTTGTGTTTTTTAGAAGTCTTTTTTTTTTTTTTTTTTTTTTTTGAGACGGAGTCTTGCTCTGTTGCCCAGGCTGGAGTGCAGTGGCGCAATCTCGGCTCACTGCAAGCTCCGCCTCCCGGGTTCACGCCATTCTCCTGCCTCAGCCTCCCGAGTAGCTGGGACTACAGGCGCCCGCCGCTGCGCCCGGCTAATTTTTTCTATTTTTTTAGTAGAGACGGGGTTTCACCATGGTCTCGATCTCCTGACCTTGTGATCCACCCGCCTCGGCCTCCCAAAGTGCTGGGATTACAGGCGTGAGCCACCGCGCCCGGCTTTTTTTTTCTTTTGAGACAGAGTCGTGCTCTGTTGCTCAGGCTGGAGTACAGTGGCACAATCTCGGCTCACCACAACCTCCATCTCCCAGGTTCAAGCGATTCTCCTGTCTCACTCCCAAGTAGTAACAGGCACATGCCACCACACCTAGCTAATTTTTGTATTTTTGGTAGAGATGGGGTTTCACCATGTTGGCCAGGCTAATCTCGAACTCCTGGCCTCAAGTGATCTGCCCATCTTGGCCTCCCAAAGTGCTGGGATTACAGGCATGAGCCACCGTGCACAGCCTAAAAGACCCTTTTACCTGTACATCATTTGCATCTCACAACAATGCATCTGCCAAAGTCAGGGCAACTTCTGGCCACCAGAGTCCCAGCATTAGCAAAGTTGCCTGGGCACTTAATCACCATTTGCCACAAATTTTCTGAGGAATATGCTCTCAATGCATGCCCTAAAAGTTCAACTTTTGAAACATAGCAATACTACCTATTTGTAAGACAGGCTCTAGTATACAACTCTGCCACAAATGTTTACTTTCTCATCTATGTGGTATTTTAAGTACTTCAGTAGTATTTTATATAAAAATAATGTGTATTTTATGGTGTTTCATATATAACATGTCATGTCTTCTAGAAATCCTAAAAACCAACATAAGCCTGAGTAGTAAATTAATGGAGAAAACTGCTATTGGAAGAAATGAACAGTTTCAGAGTATTTAAAATAAGTTATTACATTCTTATGCTTTTTTCCTAAGTGTCAGTACAGAAATTTCAAATCAAGAAAAACATTCTGCTGTACATTCTGGCAATCTAGATATTATTTTTCTATTTAAAGAAAGATTTTTTTTTTTTTTAAAAAAAAGAACTTATTAACACAGTATGAAGCGAGTTACTCTGTGGGAAAATGCCACTTTTGCTCAGAGATCTCCATATACTTGCTTGTCACGTTATGTTCCAATGAGGTACAGAACAGGTAGTGGAATTTATTTGGCAGCTTGGACTATAATTTGTAAGAAGTGAAAATAAATGTATTATGGAAAAATAAAATCTAGCCAGGCATGGTGGCAGGGGCCTGTAAACCCAGCTACTTGTGAGGCTGAGGCAGGAGAATTGCTTGAACCCGGAAGGCAGAGGTTGCAGTGAGCTGATATTGCGTCACTGCATTCCAGCCTGAATGACACAACGAGACTCTGTCTCAAAATAAATAAATAAATAAATAAATAGACAAACCACTGATTAATGTTAAATAAGTTATGCTAACTATATTGTTTCCCAAGTGAATTCTGATGGTAAGGAATGCTGTCGTATAACAATATAATACCCCAGCCACCCAGAGCCATCTTTTGTGGCGCTCAGCAGATACCAAGATGTACTACATAGGAAGCACAGTTATTGCCCTCTATGAAATCTACCTAAAATATAATAGAAGTATCTCAAATATATATACACTTATTATAGATTTAACACTTATGAATTGTTAACCTTTCTCTTAACCTGTACTTTCAACTGGGAGTTTCTCTTAGAATTCTCTTTCATGGCTGGGCGCGGTGGCTCATGCCTATAATCCCAGAACTTTGGGAGGCCACGGTGGGTGGATCACCTGAGGTCGGGAGTTCGAGACCAGCCTGACCAACACGGAGAAACCCCATATCTACTAAAAATATAAAACTAGCCGGGCATGGTGGCGCATGCCTACTGTAATCCCAGCTACTCGGCAGGCTAAGGCAGGAGAATCACTTGAACCCAGGAGGCGGAGGTTACAGTGAGTCAAGATCACACCATTGCACTCCAGCCTGGGCAACAAAAGCGAAACTCCATCTCAAAAAAAAAAAAAATTGTGTTTCATTTAATTACTACTACCTATGAATTTGTTTTGATTTGATCCATAATAGCTGCCTTTTAAGTGGTACTAGTGTTCTAGGACTCATCTACGTTAGCTTTTTTGTTTTTTTAAATTAAAGAACTCTCTAGGCTTCTCATGCTTGTCAACTCTATAGATAACATTTTACCAATCACATTATTTCTTTTAAAACGGAGAAATTAAAATACATGAAATATCTTAAGTGGAATCTAATAAAAGTTGAGCAGGATGGATTACTTTCTGACTGTCATATGTCACATTTCCCAAGATTACACTAAAAAACTAGCAACAGGCCAGGTGTGTGGCTAAAGCACTTTGGAAGGCCGAGGCTGTCAGATCACCTGAGGTCAGGAGTTCGAGACCAGCCTGGCCAACATGGTGAAACCCCACCTCTACTAATAATACAAAAATGAGCCAGGCATGGTGGCATGTGCCTGTAATCCCAGCTACTCAGGGGGCTGAGGCAGAAGAATCACTTGAACCCGGGAGGTGGAGGTTGCAGTGCCCACTGCACTGTAGCCTGGGCGACAGAGTGAAGCTGTGTCTCAAAAAAAACAAACCAGCAACAGTACTGACTTGCCCAGTTATATACCATAATCACTAAGTGATCACTTCAATTAAATTCTCAAGAATGAGGGCTGCTTTATTTATCTTTTTAAGTCTGTTAAGATGAAAACAAATCCTTTCTACATCATGTGAAACAAAATTGGCTGGTCCCATATGGTTTAATAGTTCTAGAGTTCTGGAGAAATTATGCTTAACTGCAGAAAGGGAGAAATTATGCTCAACTGCAGGAAAAAAAAAAAAAAAAACTTTCATGAATAGTTTTTCAAATCTCCCTATAGGTGAAGATAAGCAAGCCAAAAATGAACAAAACTACTATTTTTTAGTGAACTTTATAGTTTCCAGACCACCTTTTCCTATGCTTTGGGCACCCACTCCCCACTTTAAGCAGTTGATACTATCCAGTTTTTCTTTTTTTTTCGAGACAGAGTTTCGCTCTTGTTGCCCAGGCTGGAGTGCAATGGCGTGATCTCGGCTCACCGCAACCTCCGCCTCCCAGGTTCAAGCAATTCTCCTGCCTCACCCTCCTTACTAGCTGGGATTACAGGCATGTGCCACCACGCCTGGCTAACTTTGTATTTTTTTAGTAGAGACGGGGTTTCTCCATGTTGGTCAGGCTGGTCTCAAACTCCCGACCTCAGGTGATCTGCCCACCTCGGCCTCCCAAAGTGCTAGGATTACATGCGTGAGCCACCATGCCCGGCCGATACTACCCAGTTTTTCTTGCCAACCTCCCCACATTACAAGAGAAAGGGATCTAATCCCAATTATTTATATTATTAACATTTATATATATAATGTGATTTCTAATGCTGCATTTTAAAACTTTTATTGAAACATCTTGTCCTTGTTTAAAATTTTAAAAATACAACCAAATGAACAAAAAGTCTGAATTAAAACCACTGTTTCTTTCCCTATGCACCATGGTGTCCTGATGGCCAAGAACAATACATGAGAAGTCACTCTATAGTTGATAGAGACTATTCCTGGGAGCTGCTAAAGACATGGCCCATATCCCCTCTCACAGGCTTCCTGCAAAAGCACAGTACTATCCTGACACCAGGACACCTCTGTTCTTTTCTGCTCTTTTCATTTGCTCTCCGTTTCTGAACACAGGTCCTTACTCTCCTGTCTAACATTGGTTAGACAATAATCTTGATTAAATTCCTGGGAAGAAAAGTGTATCTCCTCACCTGTCCCAAGACTCCTAGGGTTTGTATATGTGCATATTCATAATCAGGCATAATTTGTACTTTAATATCTTGGAGTATGATTCTATAACATGATTTAATCTCTACTAGTTTAACATATTAAATTTTCTTTATTAGAAGTATTTTTCTGTATCAAACTGACTATTCCTCATCTTCTATCTATTATGAGGTTTTCATCTTTAAGTCAGGGGTCCTTAATTTCTTGAGGTCATAAATAATTTTGAGAACAGAGTGAAAGCTATGAACTTTCTCTGTAGAAAGGTATAAACATTCTCAAAATTTCATTTATTCAGTTAAAAAATTCTCTGAGGTCTATCCATGAGCCCCAGCACTAAGAACCTCTGTTTCAAGTGAATGTAAGAGCCTGTTAAAGTAATCTTGCTAAAAGTAGGCCATTTCTTCCCTTTCTATGATCCTTTATGATTTGATTCATTTTTTTCCTGATTATAAACTAAAATTTCCTCTATTCATTGATTCAAAAAGAAAAGCAGGGTCACCTATACTAGAATGCCCATACCACACAATGTTTTCTTCCTCATCTCAGTTCTTTTTGGGGTATGATTTGCTAGGAAGATCTACATACATCCAATGCACATATATCGAATGCACATATAGTCATATATCCAACAGCCATGTATTCCTAGCTTGGGCATTAACATTGTCCTTCATTCATAGATTACAATGTAAAAACTTACTGAAGGTTTGCTATGTTTCACATATGTGGAAATAAAACTGTTCCTAGAGCAATTCTTCCAGGGCCTAGCACATTGCCTTATACAGAGTAAGTGCTCAGTAACTTAAGTAAAAGGGAAACCTGTGCAAAGAGTCGACTGAGAAAAGAGACACAAAGAATTACACTCTTACCTTACTCAGTGTAAGCCACACACCAGAATCAACTGTAATTTTATAGTCATCCCTCACACATCAAAAAGCCCAACTATTAATTATGTAATTTTAAATTTCAGAATTTAATTTTCATTCAAATTCTTCCAACTCTGTACTTACATTTGTACTAATAAAACTCTGATGGTTTACACATACAAAAATATGCTACCTATGTACTATCAATGGTACGTAATTTGAGTTGTTTTCCTCTAGAATTGAGGGCTTTTGTGGCAACTGTGATGTTCCTTGGGACCAATTCCTCACCTTTGTAAGGTAGTTGCCAGGGGTTGAGGTCTTTCACATGGAAACACAGTAAGGCTAAAAGGCCTATAAAAGTGATCAAAACCCAACAGGCCTTATCAGCCTATGCTTCATACAAATACCTATCATATTTATATAAACTCCTTAAAAAAACTACATTAAAAAAACAAGAAGCTAGCATACATATTCAATAAATGTTTTTGCTATTGTTTATGCAAATAACATATTAAAATGTTAAAAATTTAAAAGTGTAAGTCATAGCTACATTACCAATTTAATCATTCAGAAAATCTTATGTGGATTAATGATTTAAAAAGAAATTCAATTTCCGTCACAGGTGTGTGAAGCAGAGCAATTCTATCTTGAATACAGGCTGGGTAAAATGAGGCTGAGACCTACTCGGCTGCATTCCCAGACAGTTAAGGCATTCTAAGTCACAGGAGGAGACACGAGGTCAGCACAAAATACAGGTCATAAAGACCTTGCTAATAAAACAGGTTGCAGTAAAGAAACCAGCTAAAAACCACCAAAAGCAAGATGGCCACGAGAGTGACCTTTGGTCATCCTCACTGCTATGCTCCCACCAGTGCCATCACAGTTTACAAATGCCATGGCAACATCAGGAAGTTACCCTATATAGTCTAAAAAGGAGAGGCATGAAGAATCCACCCCTTATTTAGCATATCATCAAGAAATAACCACAAAAATGGGCAATCAGCAGCCCCTGGGGCTGTTCTGTCTATGGAGTGGCCATTCTTTTATTCCTTTACTTTTGTAACATACTTGCTTTCACTTTACAGACTCGCCCTGAATTCTTTCTTGCTCAAGATCCAAGAACATTCTGGGGTTCTGGATGAGGACTCCTTTTCTGTAATATCTCTACTAATACATACCTTCTTAAGCCAAGTGAGTATATATTTATCCTTGATGTTTGCCCTTTAAGTTAACTTTTACTCAAGTGTCAGGCAACCGAATAAACATAGTGCCTCTAGAATATCACTTTTAGAGATCTCTATAACTGAGTGAAATACCTACTTCAAATGATATTTTAATATTAAAAATGCAGCATAAGAATGAACTTGAGCCAACTATTTCTACTGTATGATTAAAAACTAAATATTAAGACATTCATACTGTCCTGAGGTAATATTGTTGGATATATACTGAGTACTAATATAGAATTCTTACCTATAATGTACATGTGTGACTGTTGGTTTCCTGTATCCAAGGATCCAGGTTTGAATATCTATAGGTTCAGCTTTGGGATAAGCTATCGTCGTATCTATTATCCACTGGAGGCCTTTTGATTTGCTGTCTGAGAACAAAGAAAGAAAGACTTAAAATTAAATCAACTTTTATATTATCCATAGCAAATAACATAGATTACTTGACCAGTGTAAGGTATATCAATATACCTTCTGCTTTAAGAAAAATTCTAGGCCGGGCGCGGTGGCTCACGCCTGTAATCCCTGCACTTTGGGAGGCCGAGGCGGGCGGATCACGAGGTCAGGAGATCGAGACCATCCTGGCTAACAAGGTGAAACCCCGTCTCTACTAAAATACAAAAAAAATTAGCCGGGCGCGGTGGCGGGCGCCTGTAGTCCCAGCTACTCGGGAGGCTGAGGCAGGAGAATGGCGCGAACCCGGGAGGCGGAGCTTGCAGTGAGCCGAGATGGTGCCACTGCACTCCAGCCTGGGGGACAGAGTGAAGACTCCGCCTCAAAAAAAAAAAAAAAAAAAGAAAAATTCTAAGGATGAACTTTGGTGCTACTGTTCTATAATGTTCTTTAGAAGAAATTAAGCATTACTTATTGTGTTATAAAATGGATGAACCTCGAAACAAAGAACACTATTATCTACTGGACATGCACCATTCAAGTATCTGATACAATTATGCACTATGAAGATCTAATTTATATTTAACACTCCTATAAAAAACTGACCTATGAAAAGGTCAGAAGCTAAACTCACATCACAGAAAAAACAGACTTCAAAACAAAACAAAATCATTCACTAAATATAACATAATATAATATAATATAATATAATATAATATAATATAAACACCAAGATTTGTGATACTGAGGATAGGCATTAATAAATATTGGAACATGGCAACAAAATTAAGCATTCTTTATGGACACACTTTGTTGCTGCTCTTGAGGCTGGGCGTAGTGGCTCACGCCTATAATCCTAGTACTTTGGAAGGCAGAGGTGGGCAGATCACCTGAGGTCATGGTGAAACCCTATCTCTACTAAAAATACAAAAAATTAGGTGGGCATGGTGGCGCGTGACTGTAATCCCAGCTGCTTGGGAGGCTGAGGCAGGGTAATCGCTTGAACCCAGGAGGTGGAGGTTGCAGTGAGCCAAGATCACTGCCACTGCACTCTGGCCTGGGCACAAGAGCAAAACTCCGTCTCAAAAAAAAAAAAAAAAAAAAGGCCAGGCGCAGTAGCTCATGCCTGTAATCCCAGCACTTCGGGAGGCCAAGACAGGCAGATCACCTAAGACAGGAAGTTCGAAACCCTGTCTCTACTAAAAATACAAAATTAGCCAGGTGTGGTGGTGCACCCCTATAATCCCAGCTACTTGGGAGGCTGAGGCAGGAGAATCGCTTGAACCCAAGAGGTGGAGGTTGTAGTGAGCTGAGATTGCACCACTGCACTCCAGCCTGAGCAACAAGAGTGAAACTCCGTCTCAAAAAAATAAAATACATAAAAAATAAAAATAATAAATAAATAAAAAGCAAAATATCTCCCTCAGTTTTAGCAAGAGTTATATGTACACATAAAGCAATAAAGCTTCCTGCCTTTTAGAAGGTACAACTGGTGACTACTGTTGTGGAGAGGGGATGTTAAGTTCTGCTAAGTTTGATCCTTTGCACATTGTTTTTATCCCAGCATGGGGTACAAAGGTGAGCGAGAACTGAGAGCAGAATCATCACAGAGGATACTGATGGCCAGACTTTAAGAGTATAATGGTCCATTCTTTATTTGAAGTATGTAAGAAATTCCTAAAAAAAGAAAACTCATTTTCAAGCATAAGTCCAAATGTGCATTAGGAATCAATGATATATTACTTTCGTATGTCAAATAATTTAAAACTGGCCTTAAATTCTGTAAAGATTTTAGAACAACATTGTGAAGGAGAAAAATATACTTGTAAAACAAGTAAAAAAAATAATTTAAAAATAACATATTGCTAAATGAACTGAGTTTATGTAAAGAAACACACTTTAACAAGCTACCAATGATATGCATGCTGAAATGTTTAGGAGTAAAGCATACTAATGAAGCTTATTTTTAGACACATTAAAAAATGAAACAACCAAGATGGATTAATGGATGGATAAAATGATGAAGAGATAATCTAGTCAGCTCACAGATATCCACTGCAAAATTCTTTAAACTCTTATGTATGTTTGAAAATTTTTATAATTAAATGATGAGAAAAAACACCAAAATTCAGTTTAATATCTGTTAAATCACGTGGTAACAAAAATACTAATCTTTTTAAAGTTAATCAGACAGAACTTAATTTTGGTATATGTGTATGGATCACATATTAAAACAAACACAAAGGCATGGTTTGTGTATACATGGAATAAAATGCTAGTTAATATAAACACAAAAGAAAATAAAATGTAAAATACCAAAACATGGAAAATAATAATAAAATACAGGTAAAACTAGTTTTCAGGTATACTTACGGTTTTTCTTCTAAACAGGTAGAATGAAAAACTTTAAGGTAGGATTAAAAAATAAACTACTCTGCTTTAGTTACAAACGTAAACTAGTTCTCTCTAAAAGAAAACAACCATTTTTCTTCACTATTATGCAATCAGTATAACAGTTGCCCCTACATTTGAGATCTAGACCACCACAGGATATTGCCTGGGTGGAACTATTTTAAAACAGCAGTCTTTATTAGTGCAACTAATCCTGTTTGGAAGACATTTGCCTTCAAGCTTTGGCTTGGCTGCCATTGCCACAGTGTCTCTCCAGCAGTGAAACTATTCTGAACGTTCCTTTTCTATTAAAAGACTCTTCCAATTTGTCTTTTTAATAGATGATGAAAGATTAAGAGAGCTGACTGCCAAGCAGCTGCTTGGGAAAAACAAATAAAAGGAAAACCCAGTTAAATCTGAGTTAAATCACAGGCATTATTTCTATGTCTGGTCCTAATTGCCATTTAAAAACATATTGTTTCTGAGGGCCAATCATTTCAATTATTATTTTATTTAAAGAATATGAAAAGAAATAGCAAAATACTGCAAAGGAAACAGGCCTAGTGAATGCCTTTCAGCTTTCTAACTTATAACCAGACTTTCACAGTAGTATCTTAGGTAACTTGTTCAAAACAGTCTCCACGCTATGGGCACAAATATCTTCTGCAAAACTTTATAATTTACCAGGCTATCTGCAAGATAGTTGCATCTTTGAGTATGATTTGCTTTTTGATGGTGAGAAGGTAATACACACACATTATTTTTAAAAACGGAAAATTCAGAAAAGCATTAATAGAGAAAAATAATCTATAATGTTACAACTCAGAAAAGCAATCACTGCTAACATTTTGGTGTCCTTCCTTTCACGCATTTCCTACTGCCTTGTTGTTTACAGACTTGAATTCAAATTGTTTTCAGAAGAGTTGCATGTTTGCCCACCCTATTAACAGAAGAGCATAAATATTTTTCCAAGCCAATACAAACACTCCATAAACATCATTTGTAACAGCTGTGTTGTATTTCGTTGTATGGATATTTGATAATTACTAATCCATTCTCACTTCTAGCTAATTCCAATGTTTTGGATAGCCAAAATAATCTGTAATAAACTTCTTTGCCTGCATTTCAGATTATTTCCTTTTGATAAATATTTGCAGTGGAATAACTGAGTCATTTATTAACACTTAATGCTCTTAATACTATCAAATTGCATTAAATTAGTTCTCTGTATTAAAAACAAACAAGGCTGGACACAGTGGCTTACACCTATACTCCTATACTCCCAGCACTCTGGGAGGCCAAGGCAGGAGTATCACTTCAGGTTAGGGGTCTGACACTAGTCTGGTCAACATAGTGAGACCCCCATCTCTACAAAACAACTAAAGAATTAGCCAGGCATGGTGGCATGTGCCTACAACCCCAGCTACTCAGGAAGTTGAGGTGGGAAGATCGCTTGAGCCCAGGAATTCAAGACTATGGTGAGCTATGATCATACCACTGCACTCCAGCCTGGACAACAGAGCAAGACTGTCTCCCAAGAAAATCCAGGAAAAAAACAAAAACAAACAAACAAACAAAAAGAAGACCAAAAAGCTTTCTCAATTTGATAAATGAAAATATTATTTGATAAATGAAAAGATTAGTTTTTCAAATATGTCATTTCTATAGTTATATCTTTTAGTCTAGCAATTCTACTTCTAGGAATCTGTACTACAGAAATGGTTCCACCAATATGTAAAGACATTTGTAAGAATGTTTACTGCAGCCGTGGGAATGGCCCCATATAAGTAAGACAGGAGAAAGACATCTTTGACTTTATGCATTTCTGTATTATTTGAGTAAATTACTAAAAGCACAGACTATTTTTGTAAATGGAAACATTTTTTAAAAATTACAGTTTCATCTTCTCCCTAAGTATTATTTTTAACACAAATTATAAATACAAAAAAAGAACAATGATCATCTTCTGTAACTCCAGAAAATCCTTTAACTCCAACAAGGTAAAAAATGCTAAAAACCATCATACCTAATTCTTTAGCATCTCCTCCTGCTGGACTTCCATTTTTCTGTTGTGCTACAAGTGCATTCAAAATAATTTTTGTTGCCCCAGACCTTGGCAGAGTAACATTTGTAAGAAATGGCAAGTTATTTTTCTTGGCAAATGCCTGACTTGTTTCTCGCCGCTTCCTGAGGAAGCCCCCTTCTGGAAACAAAACAATCCATTTTCGATCTCTGCTCCTGTAATTATTTTCTAAGTGCTTCTTGAGAAGCAGCAGCTGTTGGTCACGATAAGATCTTCCCTGGAAGGCACACACACATGTAATAAGTACAGGTACATCCAAAATTAAAATGCCATAAAATTAAATAGAAATTACAGCTTCTAAATTAAAATCCAGTCATAGAATAGAATAGTGATTTCCCTCCCCCGGCACCTTACTTCCCTTTTTGACCACAGTGGTAAAAAGAGAGGTTATTAGCACTTATATAAATAAATCTGTCTTTCTGAAGGAAAAGGAAATTGTTCTGATTGCCCTTGAAAGTTCAGCCATTCATCAATTCAGCGACTATTTACTGAGTGCCTGCTATGTGCCATGCACTGTCCTAGGCACTAGACATAGAGGAGGAAATGAGAGACTTTCATGGAGCTTACACTCTAGTTTGGGAAGATGGTATATGTGGAGTGGAAATTCAACTAGTAATATGTGTTAGGAAGAAAACAGCAAAAGGATAGAAAGGGTCAAGAGGGTCAGAGAAACCCGCTATGAGGAGGTAAAAATGTGAGGGAATAAGTCATGTGAAGATGCAAGGCAGAATATTCCAGGTGACAAGAACGAAAAGGACAAAGGTCATTTATTTGATGGGAATGAGTATGGCATGTTCAAAGAACAGCACCAAGGCCAGTGTGGCTGAAATGTGATAAACAAGGAAGTCAGTGGTAGGAAAAGAAGCTACAGAGGGAGGTGGAGACCAAATGAGAAGAGCCTTATGCATGGTAAGTAGTTTTGGAGGGGACATCTTTGGATAGTTTTGAACAAGGAAGTGTTATAATCTTACTTATGTTTAAAAGTCTGACCAGCTTGGGCAACATGGTGAAACCCCGTCTATACAAAAAATACAAAAATTAGCCGGGTGTGGTGGCACATTTAGTGGTCCCAGCTACTCAGGAGGCTGAGGCGGGAGGATCATTTGTGCCCACAAGTTCGAGGATGCAGCGAACCCCGATGGTACCACTGCACTTCAGCCTGAGGTGACAGAGTGAGATCCTGTTTCAAAAAAAAAATAAATAAATAAATAAATAAATAAAAATAAAATCTGCTGGCTCCTGTGACCAAAAGACCACAGGAGATAATACGCTAGAAGACTTGCAGTATTGCACACAAGGGAATTTGACGAGATTCAATTATATTGCATTGATGATAGATAAGTAGTTACATTCGGGAAAAAATGTGAAAGAAAAGCTAAAAAGACATTCTGATGGACTGTATCTTAGTTGAGAGGGAAAGAGAGAAAAGAAGATGACCTGAAGTCTAAAAAGAAGAATCGGCCGGGCGCGGTGGCTCACGCCTGTAATCCCAGCACTTTGGGAGGCCGAGACGGGCGGATCACGAGGTCAGGAGATCGAGACCATCCTGGCTAACACGGTGAAACCCCATCTCTACTAAAAATTACAAAAAACTAGCCGGGCGAGGTGGCGGGTGCCTGTAGTCCCAGCTACTCGGGAGGCTAAGCCAGGAGAATGGCATGAACCCGGGAGGCGGAGCTTGCAGTGAGCTGAGATCCGGCCACTGCACTCCAGCCTGGGTGACAGAGCAAGACTCCGTCTCAAAAAAAAATAAATAAATAAATAAAAAATAAATAAAAATAAAAATAAAAAGAAGAATCTAGAAAATTTTGTAGGAAGGCCCAAAGCTTACAACAAAGGTTCTTTCTTTCAGTGTGATCAATTTGTCAATATTTTCCAGCCAACAAAATTACAGAAGCTCCTCAAAATAATTAGTATGCTTTCAGTCTTTAGATCAAATGTATCCCAAATGGAAAACATGTAAGACATTTTCTTAGTTTACTGAGGTGAACTGATTATGATTAAGATAGCTATTAAGTTCTCAAGATTATACACAAAATATTTTTACTATTCTTGGAAAAGCTTGTCAAAATGGTCTAGTAGTAAAGTCTCAAGAGAATTTTTCTTTTAAACATTAATGCTTTTTCCCTTCCTTCCCCTCATGTTATAGATTTTTATTACTAGTCTATCAGAGAAAAAAATGTTGCTCTTTAGAAATAAATTTGTAAACTTTCTAGATACTTTGAAATATAATCTTTATGTATGCAAAACTTCACATAGTAATCACAAGAAAATATTTTGGAGTACCTAATTTTCGACTTTTATCTAAAAGTACACTGATAATCTAGTATAATTTAGCCTCTTTTTTTTTTTTTTTTGAGATGGAATCTTGCTGTGTTGCCCAGGCTGGAGTGCAGTGACACAATCTCGGCCCACTGCAACCTCCGCCTCCCAGGTTCAAGTGATTCTACTGCCTCAGCCTCCAAAGTACCTGAGACTACAGGTGCGTGCCACCATCCCAGCTAATTTTTGTATTTTTAGTAGAGACAGGGCTTCGCCATGTTGACCAGGCTGGTCTCAAACTCCTGGCCTCAAGCAATCTGCCCACCTCAGCCTCCCAAAGTGCTGGGATTACAGGCATGAGCTACAGAGCCCAGCCCCTCTTCTTGATGCCTGAGGATCATCATTAGGGTCAACTGTTACACTACACTATAAATTCAATTATTTCCTAAAGCTGGAAACGAGGTAAGGTGCTCAGCTAGCTTTTCAGATCCCTGAGACTGCTAAGATTTCTAATTGTTGGTTCTGCTGCCTTCTCTGAGCTATTACACTAGGATCGTTGTTAAGTTGTCCTGATCAGTTTATTTTGTCTTGACCTTGTGTCCACTCCCAATTGCCACTTCTTGTGGTTCTAGGCTATGCTTATATTTGTTTCTCTGCTCAGAAGAACAAAGGGTGTTTCCAAAAAAAAAATGATATAATGTCCAGTACATAAAACTGGAGTAAAGTATAGGTGTCTTGTGACACCTATTTTCGCAGAACTTAGAAGTTTTTCTACTCACTTCCAGCTTATTTCTGAATTTGCAGTTCTTGGAAAAGGCTTAATTAGATTCACCAGTTATTTATTAAGTAATTATTATGTGCGAAGCACGGCACAATCCAGGTTGTTAAATATGTAAACACCAAATAAGTGTGGTATTGTCATACATAAAAACGTTTACATATCATATTTCAGTCATCCATTCTGGTGAAAATAAAGCATGTAATACTAGTAACAAGTCAAGAAAATAATGTAGTGCTGATAAGAGGCTATCACTCTTCTTCCTACCTAAACTATTCCTAATGCTTGGGACTTCCCAATACACCTTCCTCCATCAAATCCATACTTATTATTTAAAACTTGTGCCAAGTATCATCTTCTCCTCTGAGTTTTTCTGGATTCACATAAAACTGATAACTTATTTTTCCCACTATGAATTCCCAAAACATCTCCCATTATTATTATTACATTAACTTATTTATTATTTATTAATTTATTTAATAATCTGCCTACTCGTAATTTAGATATCTACTATATTATACAACAGTGCCTTATAAATAAAAATAATAGTGATACAATAGTAGTAATCAAGATAAAAATGATGATGAAGGTAGCAGGCATTGTTCCGAGTGCTTTATAGGTATTACTTCATTTAATCCCCACAACCACCATTGTGGGGGATATTACATATTATTCAAGTTTGGAAAACAAAGAAACTAGAGTGTTGAAATAATTTGCCCAATTCACATAGCTAAGAAACTGAATAGTGGGCAATGTTTACTAAACTAAATTGTACCCTCTAAATGGGAGAAGAGTAGAGGTTAGAATGTTTGCATTTTAAGTATTTTAGTACTTATCCATACTCAAATTGAGATTGAAATAAATGGTTAGGGAACAAAGATTCAGAGAAAGAGCTCCCTGAGCTGGGCACGGTGGCTCACACCTGTAATCCCAGCACTCTGGGATCCCAGGCGGGTGGATCACTTGTGGTCAGGAGTTCCAGACCAGCCTAACCAACACAGTGAAACCCCATCTCTACGAAAAATACAAAAATTAGCTGGGCATAGTGGCATGCCTATAGTCCCAGCTACTCCAGAGGCTGAGGCATGAGAATCACTTGAATCCAGGAAGTGGAGGGTTACAATGAGCCAAGATGGTGCCAGTGCATTCTAGCCTGGGTGACAGAGCAAGACTGTCTCCAAAAAAAAAAAAAAAAAAAAAAAACAGAGCTCCCTGAAACCGGTTAGCAGTAGCCCTACCTATTATAATTGGTTTTGTTATACCTCTTTTTATAATCAATAATCAATTTGACCGGCTATCACTGCGGGAAAAAAGTGCTTATTACTTACCTGTCTTATAAAGAAGTCTCCATGGACCAGAGAAACAATTCCAAAGTTTGTGTACTTAAAAATATGATCCATCAACCACATCATCTGAGCAACAACCTAAAATATTGAAAAGCAAGAAATAATATTGGATAGAAGAAACCTGACTATAGTCAAGCCGAGTCTCCAAGCTTTAAATATAATCATCCAAGCATACTTTTAATTAACCAAAATATTTTAAATCTACCTCTATTTCTACAAACAAAGCACAGTTACTAACACTGTCTACATGAAAAATTACAGGTCTTGATTCCAAGTCTTTGAGTCCTAAGTCATAGGTACATATATCACTATATAAAAAATGAAATTCAATTAACTTCTTAAATTTGGACTTAATGATTTCAAATTTGTTCTACCCCAAACAAAGTCTCTGGTAATTCTTACATAACTTGCAAAATATTTTGAAACAATACAACAAAATGGTTAAGTTATCAAAGAAGACTATATATTTAATGAACATTCACTTATAGCTTTACAGAATCTGAGTGTAGCTTCATGGCAAAGTATAAAAAGTTAGTGTCCAAAATAAAAACATTTAAAAATTAATATAATAGAATGATTTACATATTCTATTATGAAGAATATTTATTAGTGTATGCAAAATCATGCTCTTTGCCAGGATAAAAATATTTGTAGTGCCTTAGTCCTTAAATAGAAAAATATTATCCACTGCTGATAAGGGTTAATACCTATATCGAGGACAGAAGACTTTCTTCCATGCAAATTTAAAAATTAAAAGTACAGGTCAGGCACAGTGGCTCATGCCTGTAATCCCAGCATTCTGGGAGGCAGAGGCAGGTGGATCACTTGAGGTCAGGAGTTTGAGACCAGCTTGGCCAATATGGTGAAACCCCAGCCAGGTGTGGTAGTGCATGCCTGTAATCCCAGCTACTTGGGTGGTTGAGGCAGGAGAATTGCTTGAATCTGGGAGGCAGAGGTTGCAGTGAGCCAAGATTGAGCCACTGCACTCCAGCCTGGGTGACAGAGAGAGACTCCGTATCAAAAAAAAAAAAATTTAAAAGTACAAACAGGATCTAATTAATGAATCAGTTAATTGTTCTTTCCTGCTGAGGAAATAGCATTCCTTGTTATAAGCCTTAACTGAAGTGAAAGCTGCAACCTCAATCAAGAATGCAGTAAGCTCTACTTTGGTTTCCCATGGGAACAACAGATGCAAACATCATCTCTAAGAACCAATTTATGTGAATCTATACATATGGAAAAAACTAAAACACTGATATCCATGTGCTGCTTTTATAAAAGCATTATAAAAGCCCACAGATCATATATATTACAGCTTCTGCCTTAGTTTTCCAGCTACACAACTCCTACTCCATCACCTTTACAATATCAAATCATTTTTTAAAATGAAGATATATGCCTAATAAAGAAAGAACTGATACCTCAAGCAATTAATATAGAGTAAGATAATCACCAGCATCCCATCTTGTTTCGCTTTAAAATGATGATTACAGTACTTTGTTTAAATAGACTGAGATGTGGACTAAATGAAATTTGTTGAAAAGTGTCCCCAAAACAAACAAAAAGCAGTGGATTCAACCTATAAAGCATTTTAGCTTTAGCCACATTATGAATTGTAGTTGTAATTTATTGACTTTTGGGTTTTAAATGCCAAATAACTAGCTTTTATATTTAACCTTTCATTCACGATGGGTTTATCTCTTCAGTTAGAAGGGTCACTTAAAACATAAATTCAGTAAAGATAGCCAAACTATTTTCTGAGATTTGTAAGGATAGCTCTGTTCCAACTTATTTTAGGGGAAATGTTATAAGTCAATAAATGTTTATAAAACATTTAATAAAGTTCTTTTGACAGAAATAAAAATTCTTAGTTTTATCATAAATTGTCATAAAAGGCCAAGACAATTCACAGACACTTATTATAAAGGTGCCAGGCCAGGCACGATGGCTCACACCTGTAATCCCAGCACTTTGGGAGGCTGAGGCCGGCGGATCACTAGGTCAAGAGATTGAGACCACCCTGGTCAACATGGCGAAACCCCATCTCTACTGAAAAATACAAAAATTAGCCGGGCATGGTGGCGGGCACCTGTAGTCCCAGCTACTTGGGAGACTGAGGCAGGAGAATCGCTTGAACCCGGGAGGCGGAGGTTGCAGTGAATTGAGATGGCACCACTGCGCTCTAGCCTGGCAACACAGCAAGACTCCGTCTCAAAAAAAAAAAAAAAAAAAAAAAAGGACCAACACTTTCAGAAAATACAATTAATCCTTTGTTTCATATTCTTCAAAAGAAGGATGAGTAAACATAAGCTGCCTAAATCAACTCTGTCAATGTTTGGTAGGTCTGTCACTCAGAACTTTTTCATTATTTCTAAGAGACAAAATCAATCTATATCAATTATTCTTTATCTGAATGCACAGATTTTTTACATATCAGAACACCGTATAGAGACTTAAACAAATGACTGCACTCTTTTTTCCTTTTGAAATTATAATAAGGTCAATGGTTCTCCATTGGGTGAGTATGGAAACTGCAGGATAATTTTGGTCCTTGTGGACTAAGGAGTGCTACTAGCATTTACTGTGGACTAAGGAGTGCTACTAGCATTTACTGTGTGGCAGTTGGGTACACAAAACGTCTGGCAGTGCCCAGGACAGTTCTCAGCAACACTGTTGTCCTATTAAAATGCCAATAGTACTCCCACTGAGAAATTAATAGGGGCTTCAAGAAATCCCCTGAATTCAAAAAGCTATGCTATAATTACATTACCATCAAAGTAATATTTTTTAACTGGCTCACAATAGCCTTCCTTCTTCGAATGTATCCATAAAGTATAAAATAAATCAAGTAAACATTCCTACTAGTGAATACAAATTAATATTGCTCTGTAATTATTAGGCAGCAGGGAGAGATTATAATGCTTCTACCCTTATATTTCTCAGTTATTCCTTTATAAAAGAAAGTAAAATATTCTTCTAGATTTCAAATTATTCAGTATTATCAGAGCATTATTTAGAATGCTCAGTATTAACTAATCTGAAATGAAAAAATTACTTGGGACTTAAACATTTTTATAAAGGCAAACAAGTCAACCAAACTTTCTTTTGTCCACACGAGTGGGGAATTTTAAATTACCTAATATTCTGGTTAATACAGTTATCATCTATGCCAAACTGGTGTTAGAATACGGTTAGACATATTTATCTTGACCATTTTAATCACCCTTTGAAATTCAAAAAAACACTTAAGGACACTGTAGGCCCTCAGGATAATCACTATAAATGTAATGATCCTATCTGTAAGAGTAACAATGTTAACTAATTGGAGAGTCTCTTTTATAGAAAGCCAAATCAACTAGTTTTGCTTTATTCTATTTTATTCTATTCTATTCTATTCTATTCTATTTTATTTTGAGATGGAGTCTCGCTCTGTCGCCCAGGCTGGAGTGCAGTGGCCGGATCTCAGCTCACTGCAAGCTCCGCCTCCCAGGTTCATGCCATTCTCCTGCCTCAGCCTCCTGAGTAGCTGGGACTACAGGCTCCGGCCACCGTGCCCGACTAGTTTTTTGTATTTTTCAGTAGAGACGAGGTTTCACCATGTTAGCCAGGATGGTCTCGATCTCCTGACCTCGTGATCCGCCCGTCACAGCCTCCCAAAGTGCTGGGACTACAGGCGTGAGCCACCGTGCCCGGCCTAGTTTGGCAAAATTTTAATGTCATGAACTTAGGGGACAGGCAATAAATATTATTATAAATGCAAATATATCTACACAGTGATACTCTTTTAACAATTCAAGATCCTGAATATAAGAAAAGATTTAATGTATTCCACATTCCAGCAAGATTATGCCACTGCTTTTCAGATAGACAAGAAAAACAGATTCTACAATAATAAAACATATTTTTCTTTAATTTCCTCTCATTTTCTGACTCTACCCTAACCTAGTGAATCAAAACCTCTGAAACCTAAACACACTAGGGCTTATTCTCACTTTGATGTTTTTGCCAAGATTGCTTCATTAAGAAAGGAGTCCTTGCTTTACCACTCTACCTAACTAAACTCTACTCATCCTTCAAGGCCAAGTGTATGTCCTCTCCCCTTCATAAAGTTTTCCATGTCCATGAGGTACACGGTGCACTTACCCTCCACTGAAGCCATCTCATTTGGCAATTAAGTATTGTTTATGGCTCATGCCTATAATCCCAGCACTATGGGAGGCCAAGAGTGGGTGGATCACCTGAGATCAGGAGTTTGAGACCAGCAGCCTGGCCAACATGGCAAAACCCCGTCTCTACTAAAAATACAAAAAGTAGCCAGGCATGGTGCCCATGCCCACAGTGCCAGCTGCTTGGGAGGCTGAGGCACAAGAATTTCTTGAACCCAGGAGGCAGAAGCTGCAGCAAGCCAAGATTGTGCCACTGCACTACAGCCTGGGCAACAGTGCAAGACTCCATCTCAAAAAAAAAAAAAAAAAAAAAAGCATTGTTTGTGATACCCTTCTTCCACCTGCCACTAGGCTGTCAGCACCCTGATGAGAAGAATTGTATCTTATAGGATGGTATTTACACTCCGTATAGTCAGTGATCATAACTACTAAGCCCTTAATGAACTTCCATTGATTTGATTATTTACTATTATGTCACACATTAACTCCATTAATTTATACACTTTATATTTATTTAGTTTTCTATGAACATAACCTCTTAAGGCTAAAGACTGAATTTATTTTTTAAATCCACTCAGTTTATAAATATTTATTCTATCATAAGCAATATTCCCCCAACCTTTTGTTTTAGAGATGGGGTCTTGCTGTGTTGCCCAGGCTGGAGTGCAGTGGCTCTTCACAGGCATGATCCCACTACTGATCAGCACAGGAGTTTTGGCCTGCTCCATTTCCAACCTGGGCTGGTTCACCCTTCTTGTGCAAGCTAGTTGTTCACTGCTCCCAGGAGATCACCATATTTATGCTCAACTTAGTGCAGACCACCTATCAGCGTAAAGAACTACAGCCCAAACTCCTGGGCTCAAGCGATCCTCCTGCCTCAGCCTCCCAAGTAGCTGGGACTACAGGCTGCACCACTGTGCCAGGCCGAAGCAGCTTTTTGTGTTTGTATTTTTCAAACTGGCAATCCACTGCTTCATCTCCAGATAGCCCTCAATTTGAACTATATTAACCTGCTTTCATCCCAGTTACTATTTTTTAAAACAGTCTTATTGAAATATAATTCACAGGCCGAGACGGGCAGATCACGAGCTCAGGAGATCCAGACCATTCTGGCTAACCCAGTGAAACCCCGTCTCTACTAAAAAATACAAAAAACTAGCCGGGCGGGGTGGCGGGCACCTGTAGTCCCAGCTACTCGGGAGGCTGAGGCAGGAGAATGGCGTAAACCTGGGAGGTGGAGCTTGCAGTGAGCTGAGATCCAGCCACTGCACTCCAGCCTGGGCGACAAAGCGAGAATCCGCCT